>NW_026909827.1:10000-50465 GCF_949316345.1 Pungitius pungitius | reverse complement strand
GTGGGGGGGGGCTTTGGTGAATCTGGGAGGCGTCAACAACACGTGCAGCTTTATCAACTGTAAAACATGGGGGCAATTAAAAGGAGGGAGCGGTGGAGGTGTGTGTGTGTGTGTGGGGGGGGGGGGGGGGGGGGGGAACTGTTCACCGCTCGTGGTCTAACAGGAGCGGCTCTAAAACACACTTTCAGAGGCTGAATCTGTGAAAGTGGGTTACACCTCAGTGGCCAGCATGCATCCGTCATGTGCTTTTAATCCCACCGGTTTGCTCGCATGCTGATTTGATTACGATCGGCTGGAAGAAGCTGCCGCGCGGCTCCGGTCGGCCCGTGTGCTCCGCTGCGGTTCGCTGTACGGCTCCGGCTCTCCTCCGAACGTGTCTGAAACGAGGCTTTGAAACAGTCCGGGTTTAACTGATGTATCGCGTTTCTAAAAACAAACCGCCTCCGAATCATTCATTAATTCACATTCGGCTATTACAGGTCCGGGCTCTGGTTTTATGGGCAGAGAGCAGCGGCTTCCCGTGTGGGAGGAAAGAGTTAAAAACAAACGGCGGAACGCGATGCGCCGTGAGAGCCAGCGAGCCAATCCACGGCCGCGACGGCGCTCTGCGCCTCCGCGATTGGTCCACGGACCGGTCATTGTTGCAAGGGACCCGGGAACCCACGTGGGGGCAGGAAGCCTAACTCGAGCTGTCATTGGCGGGAAACCCACACCCAAAGAACCCTCCCATATGGGACTCGCTGCGTTATTGGCCAGACGTTATTGGCCCCGCCCCCCTCCTCCTCCTCCCGCCCCCACCCAGCCCGCGCTTCCTCGCCTTGTTTTTTTACGTCGGAGAGGAGAGGAAACGTCGCTCTCGCGAGCCGCGCGCAGTCGTCGGCGCTTCAGATCCATCAGGAGGCGCGTGAACTGACGTTCGAAACCAAACAGATGACTAGATATGATATTTATTATTTCACTTTAACGCCAATTTTCCCCGAGACGTTTGCTCTCTGTTTCTTTATTTTCTCTCGTTGTGAAGAAGCCGCCGCTACGCTTTGCGTGTACACGCACACACACACGCGCACACACACACGCGCACGCACACCCATGTTCAAATATGCAGTTTTGCAGCGACAGGACCATTAACCTTTAAGGAATTAATTATATTGCTAAAGATTAACAAGCATGGGAGCTTAATCAAATTCGGTGTGTGAGTATAGCCTCTGGTCTTTATCCAGCTGCCTACGTCACAGTTTTACATTTGGCTTATAACTATTATATTACTCTCCGTCCCAAAACGTATGACTGTGTTATTATTGAAATGACACTGGGGACCGATGTGATTCTGTCTCAAAGCTGAACGTCTTCAGTTCAATTTGAATTCTTACTTGGAATCGAGCCTTTTCAGAACTTCTATATTCTCCTCTCTTTTACACATTTGTCTTCCATTAATTTCCAGATAAAACCACACAAACAAAGCAACTATCAGTCCTTCCTTTAGCTTTTTGTTGGTCTGCATCCTCTCCTGAGAGGAGGTCACGCACAAACCTTCGCTGCTTCGCTTCCGACAAATGGACGATGTCAGCAGAACCAAAAATGAAGCCGAGAAGACCTGTCATTTAATCAGAGTTAATATAATAAGATAAATCACAAGATGGTTTGTTTCTGCACATCAAACCCTTTTTGTATCCTGAGCAACACCATCTGATCCTTTAGACCGAGGGCTCTTTCTCTTGAAATGAGCCTCACCCCCCCCACCTCACCCGGCTCCCCATGGCATCTCTGCCCCCGGAGCCTCCCCCGGCCCTCCCTCCTCCTCCTCCTCCTCCTCCTCGGATTGAACCCCCCCTCAGTCGGCTCCTCTCCTCGCCCTCGTCCCGTGCGGCGGCTTTAGCTCGCCTCTGATCCGGCAGCAGCGGGCCCGGCGGCCCTCGCTGTGTCGCGGCCCGCGGGAGGGGAGCCGGGGGCCCGGCGAGGGGGGTCGGGACACCCCCTCTCCCCCCCACCCACCCTGCGTGTGCGCTCATTCAATTGTTGTCGTGGCGATGGAGGCCGCGGTGGTTGCCAGGGAGACGGCGGTACGGCTCGTCTGACCCGTCCCCCCTCGTGCTGTCACCAGCAGTTATTGATGCACGCCGCTGCTCGGCATTGTGGGAGTGCAGGGGGGGGGACAACGGTTAATGAGTTCAGGAGGAACGGGGACTCTCCCTGCTCCCTCCTTCCTTTCTCTGTTTCCTCATCACCTCTCTCCCTCCCTCTCTCTCGCTCCCTTCCCCTCCCTTCCCCTCCCCCCCTTCATTTCTCATGGGTGTCTGTCTTGTGCGAGTGCGCATTAAGAATGTGGGTCCCTCGTGATCCATCATGGCAAAATGCACTTTCCCTCTCTCACACACACACACACACACACACACACACACACACACACACACACACACACACACACACACACACCTAAATGGCGTACAGACGGTGCACTCACAAGAACATGTTCTCCCACACCTTTACTAAAACAGCGTAACTGACTCATTCACAACAACTCCTTTCTCACTCAGTAACACACACTCTCTCACACACACACACACACACACACACACACTGCCCTGCTGTTATGCCTGAAGGTAGGAGAGCTAGCGAGATTAATAATGACCTCTGACTCCCCATTGACAGACCCAAATATACACAGTTTGGAGAGAGAGAGAGAGAGAGAGAGAGGAGGGGGGGGGAGAACAAGGCGAGGCCAAGTGGTGACTAAAAATACAATGAGAGAGAGAGAGAGAGAGAGAGAGAGGGAATACTGTTCAGAAGGTGACGAAGACGAGGAAAGAAGGGGTGGAGGAAGAAGTGGGAGGAGAAAGCAGCAAACTGGGAGAAAGTACGTCGGCACTGGTTTATTTTTTAATTATTTATATGAACCCTTTTAGGCATTTGAACAAATAGTCTTCTTGTTGGATCTCGCCTCGCCTCGGGTGTGTCATTCATCTCTTTTTTGTGTGTGCGTGTGTGTGTTTATTTTTGCCAGAAAACTTTACGATAATCCCCCCAAAATTCTGCTGAAGTGTCGCTCAGTCAAACGCGGCGGCGGCGGCGTTCTCACTTTCACTCGCCAAAGGTATTCATTCGCTCAGGAGCTTTTTCAGCTGCCTGCCGTTCCCTCTGTGGGTCACACACACACACACACACACACACACACACACACACACACACACACGCAGGCATGCGAACAGACGCACAAAAACACCCCGTAGATACCAGAGGAAACACAAAGACACACACACACACACCCGCCGTGGATTAATGTGTTTGGCTCAACTATTTCATTTATTACTGTCGGAGGCCTTTTGTGATGAGGGCATTTTTCAGGTTGCTAACCATTATTCCCCGAAGGCCCGAGGCCCATCAAAGGGCCGAATGTGTGTGTGTAGTCAGATTCTCTCTTTTCCTCGAGGGGGGGGGGGGGGGGACTCACGTTGCCGTTCCTGTACTCAATGCCCCCCCCCCCCCCTCCCCCCCTCCCCATTTGTCAACACACCGCAGCGGCTCCGAGGCCGGTTTGTTTTGCAGAGAAAGGGTTTTGTTATTTGTGCCTCTGAAGCATCGCTGCATCCGTCCCGATGGTCTCATCTCTTGCCTTCACACACACACACACACACACACACACACACACACACACACACACACACACACACACACACACACAGAGGTGAACCCCTACCAGACGCTGCTGCTCCAACCGGCGATATTTAGTTTTCACGAGTAAAGGAATTCATTGGTCTATTTTTTTTGTCTGCTGAGGAGCATTTGTTGTCAGTGGGCGAATGTGTGACTGTAATGCAATAATTCAATTAAATCCCTCCCTTGTGAGAGGAAAGAAGTCATCATCATCATCATCATCATCACAAACCGTCTCTCAAAGGAGAGCAAGTAGCACGCCACTTCCAACGCTCTGATGACGCGTTGCTCACGTTGCTCAAGAAACAACTCGTCGCCAAGGCAACCGACCCCCACACCTGGGTGAGAGCACGTGAGACGCACCTTCGAGATTCATTGGAGATTTGGCAGAACCAGAGGTACACAACTGCCCGCGTGGTTTCTCTTGCAGGGGTCACGGGGGTCGGCGGGCATCTCAGTGAAGGAACATGAGGCCATCACCCCCACGCCGGAGGAACCCATCGTCGCTCGTCTCTCAGATGATGTGGCTTCTAAACACGCAGCGTTCAGGCCGAACAGCACTGGAAGCAGGATTGGGATCAAAATTATATAAATATCCATAAAATAAACCCTGAAAAACACCAGCTCAACAAAGCAAATGTGCCTTTTTTCTCTCATTCAAAAGCATTTTCTCTACTTTGGTGTGTAATGCTTGATTCTGTTTATGCAACGATCTTTAATTGAGTTCCAGGTCTCTGCGCACGTTTAACAGGCATTAAACGGGTTTGTTTTTTACCAATACACTTTAAACATGACTTCATTGTCAGGATCCGGGTCTCTCTCTCCCCTCTCCTCTGCCATATACACTCACTGTCACACTCAGTTACCCAGTAGTCTCACCTTAACGCACACACCCACTTCTCACATAGTCTTCCCACCCACCTGCCGCTCATCCCAATCAGTGCCCGCCCTGTTTGGTGTTACACCTGTTTCTTGTCCTGTCTAATCACCCTGGCTATATCTTGCATGTGTTCCCTGTGTGTCTTGTCGGATTGTTGTTTTGAGTTGAATCCGTGCCCTGTCCCGCAGCCTCAAGACTCCTCTACCTCTCACGCACAGCTTAGGTCTGCGCGCTCGATCTCCAGCGACGTGCCGCGGAGGCTACATCCGATGACGACTTCCCCGTCCGGAGGATTACTTTGTGTTTAACCGTTTGCCCAGCTGATCTCCTAGAGAGTACATTTTTGTTCTGTGTTCTACCATCGAGCTCGGCTCGTTGTTTTCGTTGAAAATTAAAACCTTAATTTTGTGACTCCCTCTGCGTGTGGATCCTTTCCGCCGATACGTGCCTCCCCGTGACATTCATACAAACTAAGTGAAAGATCTAATGTAATTCCAGCAAAACAATGTAATGCTGCTCATTCAAGCGGAAAGACCTTTGGGGTAAAACCCAGTGCATTTTATTTCATTTGCAATATCCGTATTTATCATTAATAGGAAGAAGCACCATAGCTTAGATGTAAGATAACAATGTGTTTTGATACCTTCACTGTTTTGCATTAAATTAATCTGATGTTTGCTGAAGTTTATCTGAATGTGGTAGAACATTTTCTCGTTACTATGTGGTGTTACAGGTGAGGGCGTGGCCTCTCCTGGGGGAGGAGAAGCTCGTACCTGAGGACACAATGATGCTGACCTGTGTTCCCAGCTGCACTGGGAATCTGACCTCCGACCCCCCCGGGCTACATCTGGTATATTCCAACACGCTGCAATTAAATGGCGGCAGAGCAAAAAAAAACAAAAAAAACCCTCCTTTCCTTTTGACCCAATCAGCAGTGAGGACACGGGCAAGTTGTGTCTGCGCCGTGATTGGCTACAAAGGCTTCCATCTCGTCTGCTGTCAATCACACAGAGAAGAACTGCAAAGAGGTGGTGCACCGAACCTCAGCAGTGATATCAGATCCATGTCTGCTGACCACGACGCACACACACACACACACACACACACACTCTGTTGTTCTCCCTTTCTGCGCGAGTGTGTGTGTGCGTCTTGGTACCTGCCATCATCTGCTGTGTGTGTGTGTGTGTGTGTGTTCTCAGCAGCTCCGGCTAAAGACATAAGTAAGCAGACGTGTTGTACAGCGTCGCGGTGCATGTAAACACGGGGCGCTGCAGCAGCCCCCGCCCCCCCCCCCTCCGTCTGCTCCTCCGCGCTTTTATCTCTCCTCTTATCTCCTGCCCTCTCAATCTGCTCCTCCGTCGCTCCCTGCCTCTTCTGTCTCGACTCGCCTCCGTGTGTTTATCCGCCTCCCTCCACCCCGGGCGTTCGAATCCATCCCCCCCCCCTGTATTATAATTCTCTTATTCCTGCTCTCACACAGTCCGGCCTTCCTTCCTCTGCAGCAGCCCCCGTCACTCTGCTGCTGATGTGGCGTGATGGAGGGAGCGAATAAACACCACCGAAGCCAGGAATCCCAAAAGATCTTGTCTTAGCACGAATGACGGTAATTCATCACCGCGGTGTCCCCCCCCCCCCCGCGGAGCCTATAGGAGGATATTTATCTCTAATTGTAGCGGGGAGTCAGGCGATGGAACAGGGAGGGGGGGGGGCGAGGGTTAGAGAGGGAATTATTAAATGTCAACAGCGGTTTGATGCCACCTGGGGCTGAGATGCCATCTTTTTTGCGGGGGGGCTTACAGTTGGCTGTGATGTGTTTGGTTTATTGGCAGGTGTTTTCATTTTCTCTTCACCCCCCCCCCCACTGACCCCCCCGGTGACGTCTTTCTAAGGGAAAGGAGAGGACAGGTTGTGTCTCCAGAGGCCTCGTCCTGACCACAGTTGGAAGGTAAAACATGGAGTTGTATATTTTTGTCACCTTACTGTAGAAACGCAGGCTTCCTCCTGCTCCCTTTACCCAGCCCCCACGCCCCCCCCCCCCACACACACACACACACACACTCCCTTCCCCATTACCAATTAGCTCTAAGGCCATAATGGATGTTGTTTGCCGTGTTTCCCTGTCAGCGGATTGAATTAGCGCCTCGGCGTGTGCGGCTGTTTGTGTTTGTGTGCGTGAGTGATCGTCTTATCGCCTCTTAGTACAGTAATGAAACACAGTTATAAATGGCTGCAATCCTGTTAACAAAACAGCACCTGAGTGCAGCCCGCTAGATAAATCAGAACCGGGGAGGGAGAGGGGGGGGGGGGGGCGGCCCGGCGGGCCGTCGCCAAGCCGCGGAACCACCGGGAGACAATTGGATCATTTGCTCCCAGTCTGATGAAGCGTCTGTCTTTAACAACCGGATCACCGCTATAAAAAATAACGCCGTTTGTTACGGCTGCGTTGTCCCCCCCCCCCCCCCCCCCTTCACCCCCCCCAACCTGCTTGGATTACTGGTTTCGCAATCAAAGTGATTACAAAACCAACACACACACAAAAAAATGGCTTCTTTCTTTCTTTGTCCCTGCAGAGCTTCGCTTGGGTTCTTTCCACATGGCACCGCGGTGACAGCGGCTACCCGCCGCCCCCCCCCCCCCCCCCCCCCAAAACACGCACAAACACATTCCTGTCTTCTCCCCGCCGGGGGGACTATTAAGAGAGTGTGTGTGATGCCGCCGACACACTCCAGTGCTCACGCACACTTCATTGTGTTAATCTTTCCCTCTCGTGGATCATTCTGTGCTGTTTTCATTTACCGGGCCCTCTGCACCGTCGGGTCCGGACCCAGCGACGCGGCCTACCTGCCCCCCCCCCCCCCCCCCCAACCCCACCGCCCCCCCCCCTCCGAGCGCCGCTCAAACGCTGTTGTTTGTGTGATTCAGAGGGGAAAAGAAGCCGTGTGGATTACCTCTACGAAGCGGCTCAAGCTTTCAACAGCTCCTCCTCCTTCTCGTTTTGAAACTTGTCTGCAATAGTTTGGGCTACAGTCACCGATCGCACCATATCATCACTTCTTAGTGTTTTGTTACACACACCCACACCCACACACACACACACACACACACACACGCAGGGCAGCGGAGCATGAGTCATCCACAGGGGGATTAGGAGAAATGAAGAGCACATAGCAGAGTCCTCGCGTGCTGAACGGATCCCGTTCAAGCAGATCGGCGTGCGTTTCAGACAATGTGCGCAAACTGGCTTTTGTGTGTGTGTGTGTGTGTGTGTTTGTGTGTCCACCAGTCATCAATCATTCTTCACTCTGGTCTCTGCTTGTCAGCAGGAATCTACTCATCACGGTTCTGTTGTTGCTAGTTTCTTTTGTGATGTGCTGGACCGGTAGCGGTGCAATAATAAAAAAAACCAAAGCCCGGGCAGAACGGGCTGCCGAAAGGTTAAGGGTGAACAAGGCCACAGGAAAGGTAGCAACATGTCTCGTGATGGACGGCGTATCCAACAGGAACAAACCCAGTCTGCAGAATTCACCGGTTCCGTTTGCCTGAAACCAAAGGAATGAGCCAAACAAACGTTGGATGCTTCCAATTGGCCGAGGCCGAGTCTCGGGTTTAAGGAGAGAGGCTTTTCTGAAGCTTCTGCAGCAACTCGAGAGGCGCTTCACATGCGTAAAGCTCATTAGCCGCACTAATGAGGCAAACAGAACATGTGTGCGGCTCCAACATGAGCAAGTCCTCATTTTATTGTCAGCTCACTTCTAGACCACGGAGAAAAAAAAAAAAAAACACCTGACAACATCCTTCTTTGGAACTCAAATGACTCCGAGGACTAGATATTCACAAAATACACTTTACTTTTAACTATGTCATTATATGTTAGATCCTGTTCCATTTGTACAGCAGCATGGCTGCTCACACAGTTGATGCATAGAAGCTGAGCTGATGTCACCAGTTAAACAAACAAAACTCAGGCTTCCATGAAGATGCGACTCTTTCAGTAGAATACGATGTCATTTTCGGGAAAAATGCAAATGAAGTTCTTTGGTTGGTCGAAAAATCCAATTTTCCAGAGAAGGATTTGGAGGTGCAAAAGCCGGCTTTCTTTTTTTCCGTTTGTGCCGTTTGGGGCCGAATGTCTTTGTGAGCGGGCCGCGGGTCCCGGTGGAGGCTGCAGGAGAAGGTCGTCGTGTGTGAAGATATCTCCAAACATTTGGACCCCCCGGAGATAACGGCGTGCCAGAGAGACGAGGGAGGCCAGGACCCACACAGGGACCACCTGAGCCGCCTAATCAAGATACGACTCTGTGTGTGTGTGTGCCCGAGATAAAAGGCGGTGAATCAGAGGTTTCCCTCATCCTGGTCCCCTATAGCAGGTGAAGCTAGGTGCGTGTGTGTCAGACCCCCCCCCCCCCCCCCCCCCCCCCCATCATCACATCACTTAGGCCGTGGAGCCCAGCCATGCAGCGCACTGTTGTGTCTATGTCCCCTCAGTGTGTGTGTGTCTGTGGGGGCGGGTGATAAACGCTGTGCGCTGTGATGTGGCATTAATTGCGTGCCGAGTCTTTGGTTCCCTCTCGCACCGCGTTAATGAAGACGCGACGCGGCGCCCGTCGCTCTCTGAAGCTCCGCCGTGGCCCTCTGCCGCACCCCGGCTCTGTAATTTGGCTTTTAAATGAAATAAATGAGTTATCCGGGAGATCCCGAGGATTACGATTATCATTATTTCTCCCTTAGTGACAAACGCCACGCTGTGATTGGTTAATGACTTTGTTCTGAGTGGCAGCCGTCCTATGGGGTCGTCCGTAGCGAGGAAAATGGAAAGGGAGTGGAAGGCGCCTATCTATACTCCTAATGAGGCGCAATTATATCCCTGAGTCTGTTGATGTGAACCCCCCCAAACCCCCCCCCCCCCCCCACACACACACACACACACATAGTGAAGGCCTTCAGAGAACCCATCTTTTAGGTGCTTGAATGTGTTGATGTGAGCTGAACTGATGGGAAGGGGTTTGTGGATGATTATTTTTATATATTTTCCTAGAAATGTATAATATATTATTTATAGTTTATAACTGCATGAAAACACTTTTAACCGGTAGAAGTTCCATTCCAGTACTTTGAGGTTTCACTGGTTCTATTTAATCCTAATCCAACCCAAATATGTTCCCGCATTTATGGAACAATGAAAATTGAAAGAAGGAGCCCATTTCGCAGGATTTCGCCTTCAGAATAAAATTTAATACGAAAACTGTGGACAATAGATCTTCAACGGACTCGTCACTGAGCCCCTCCTCGTGGAAACAGAGTCTTTAAGAGAGAGCAGAAGTTTCCAGACCCTGTCCGTCAAAGGAGGGACAACGAGGCTTCTCCTCGCTGCTGTCCACAGTAAGCGGGATTAACCAATTACGCAGGACCACACAACACGGCACTGGGGGGAGGGGGGGGGGGGGGGGGTCTCTGTGAGCCTCCGCAGCCCACGGTTACCCATAACTCACTCTGCAGAGGTATGACATCAACGCTTATCTTTGCAGAGGAACAATTTAGAGTCATGAACATGTTGCACCCTCACCCGAGCTGAGTGGGACGAACCATTTGAAATACAAACCCAGACCCAAAAGCGACTTAGAACGGGCCCAGATCTTTAATTTATAGTGGTCCAGATGAGTGTCTCAGCACCCCGGGATGCTTTTTGTGTTCCCATCAGTAAAGAGTTTTAAGCTCTTCGTTTAAAGGGCAGCATGCATTCTGCCAGGATCGGGTCAGACATGAACTCCCTCACTTGACCTCACTTGACCCCGCTGTGAATCACTAATACTTTCCCTTCTTAACAAGAGAGAGCTAATCTGTGTTTTTTTTTTTTTAATCGTCCTCAACGAAACCAACAAAGACTTGATCCAAATAACAAGAATGAAAAAGGTATAACAGCTATTTGTATGTCTTCCAATGTTGTCCAAAACCCCCACAAACAGCACATTAACAGGACAGAGACGTTGGGATAATAAGGAAATGAGCCTTATCTCGCATTGCTGAAGTTGCAAAGGCCGCCCCCCCCCCCCACCCGGAATCTGCTCTTTCAGCCCGTCACCTTGGATACCTCGTGTGCACAAGATATCTGCAGCGACGATGATGATGATGTTAGCTACTGATTTTCCCACATTAATGGAGACTAGAATTCTTTATGTCCGCACTGAAGATCTTTTTGATCCGAAATGCACGTCAGTGACGAGGCCGGAGTGTGCAGAAAGCCCCCCCCCCACCCCCTTTGTCTGTTCCTCTGAATGCTTCCTTCATTGTCTTCGACCTCTTTCAGATAATCTCATTTAGACTTCCCATCTTGTTTCTCAAGCCTCCTTCTCTCCCCCCCTCCCCCTCCCCCCCCCCCTCCCTCCCATGGCCGTGTCCTTCTCTCTGCCTCTCTCTCTCCGTCACTTTGTCTAAATGCACACAGTATTGATGTTTTTTCTCTCCATCACGGCCCCTGTGATGCTTTTCTTCCTTTTAGTTCTGCCCCTTTGTGTCCCACCTTTTTATTTGTCAAAAGGTTCTCTGAAGTGTTTTCTCCCCAGGTACACTCACATGTATGGATAAAGCAGGGCGGTTGAAGGCCAAGACCAATACAAATTTTTTCCTTTTTGCCGCAGCTGCCGGACAATATGTTTCTATGTACGACGTGAATAAAAAGGACAACTCCACTGCAGAGCGAGTGAACCACAGAAAACGTTGTTTCTGCGGAAGAAGAAAACAACGCTCACTTTTTATTTAAAATGTGAACTACTCTGCAACACGGAGGAGGACAAAGAGACACATGTGTATAAGGTAGATGTGTGTGTGTGTGTGTGTGTGTGGGGGGGGGGGGGGTTGGGGATGTGACTCCATGGACGTTTAGATGGTGGCTCACGCGACCTTTGGACGGTAAAAGGCCCGACGTGTCAAGCTGTATTTCACATTTACAAGCGCGAAAGAATCTCCCGGCGAGCCGATCTCCGGGTCACGAGGCCCCCCCCCCCCGGCGCGTCCAGCGAGCGGGCTGGCGCGGGTGGGCCTCGGCGCGGCGGCCTGTATCTGAGCAGAGAGGATATTTCGGGAGGGCGGTAAAAGAGGGATGAGTGATGGGTGGAAAGGGAGGACAGATGATGGGGGACGGAGGGACGTAAAAAGAGACGGCTCCTGTCCGAGAGAGGCCCTAAAGAGCCCAGAGTCGGATTCAGCGCCTTTAAGAGCTTTGGCAGAGGAGCATCTTCCGCTGTATCTGTGTGTGTGTGTGTGATATGGGTAAAAAGATCCCAGGTATTTTCTTGGCATTTGATGGACAGCTTAACGCCCGGCTTGTAAAAACAGCAGAGAAAAAAGCTCCACGTGCCAAAAGATGGGAGGAGGTCTCACACACACACACGCACGCACACACACACACACACACACACACACAATGAAAGTGCAGCGTTGTGGTCCTATTTATTAGGGGTCCTGTGGTGTGGGGCAACAGTCACTGGGTGGTAGGGCGGCGCGGAGCTAAAAGCCACATGATGTTTTCTTAACATCCCCCCTCGATTACCTCAAACTTCTCCCGCCTGCAATCAGATGATCAACATCTCGCCAGGGGGGAGGGGGGGGGGGGACGGGGGGGGGGGGGACCGTTGATCTGTCAAGCGGCTCGTGTGGAAATCGCGACGAGATCCAGCGGCGGCCACAGTTCAGTTACCAGAGAAGAAGAGGAAAGGTCTGGATTGCGCAACAGCTGGACCACATGATGAAATTCCCAGAGGGGGGCGTCTCAGGCTCTTTGGGTGAGTCTTCTTCTTCTTCTTCTTCTTCTTCTACACTTCCCATGCAGACGTCCCGTTGAGTCCGGTGATCCGCGGCGCCACACAGCTGCACCACGGCCCTCATTGCACAACTCGTCCGTTTCACTACAGCAGGCCTCTCCTTCCTTCTCCAATCTCAACACCAGCGTCCTGAGCGCCTCTTACACAAAAAACATAGTCAAATACTGTATTTAAAAAAAAGACAGATGAATAAACACTGCTGACCATTTAAAAATAAAATTCCAACTGAGACTGCATGAAGATAAAGGAGGTCATGTGATGCATAGAGTGTTGGATGCTTTGCAGTGTTGGTTTGCACACACAGACCTTCTCAGCCAGTGAGAAGCAACTAACTACTGCTAACTACAAACTACTCCCCCCCCCTCAGCGGTTGACTAGCAGACACCTGACTTCAGTGGCACATGACCCATGGAGCACAATGAGGTACGTTTATTTAATGCAACATTTTCTACAGACTATTGAGGTGAATGCTGAAAGCGAGTAATTAGTAATTAGTCCTGTTAGGGATTTAGCAGCAGAGCACATCTAGTGGTAGAAACTATAATACATGTAGTAATGTTTAGTGTTAGAATTGTAGTTTGTGTGTTATTAGATATGAGTTATTACATTAGCTTGTTAGATGATACAAACACAATTTATCATCATTATAGTCATATAATTACACATTAACATCATGTCACGATCTAACGTTTAAAAAGCAGTTTGATCCGTGTGGCAAAAAACCCCCGCTTTTATTCCGAATGCTTCTGAAGGAACTTCACACGTAGAAACTGAGCGGCGTGGTTTCCGACAGACAGCTGTGGGTCAAAGTCACGTGACCTCCCTCCCTGGCGTGGAGGTCCCATGTTGTGAGGCTCCAAAATGGCGTCTGATGAATGTTTTCTCCACCGTGTTGCCCCAGATGCTGAACATCTGTCCACGTACATCACTTTTTTTTTCTTCTACCAATCCCTTCGATGAAAGGAGACAGAGGACTGTGTGTGTGTGTGTGTGTGTGTGTCCACGCAGTGTTCTTGTGGGGACGGTCCTCCTGGCCGGCGAAGGCCCAAAAGGCCAACTGGTGATGACTCACAGGAAATAAAGGGATCATCTCCAGCATTAATCACAACCAAAGTGTGACGAGGCCTCATTTCACAGTCTCTGGCAGAACCCCCCCCCCCTCCTGCTGATCTGCCCCCTCCCTCCTTTCATCCATCCCACACTTACCTCATAATGAGGAGCTGCCACTCAAACTTGCTTGAAGCTGCACTTATTGCAGCAGCGCGGAGGTTACGGGACGAGGGGATTAAAGTCTCAGTTGCGTTTGTTGAAACAGACTTCAGAGCGACACAGTGGGCAAATGTGGGGGAAAGAGTTCTGGGAACAAAGGGCGCTTGTGCTGCAACACGCTGGACGGGCCAGAAGAGATCCAGCTCACGAACCCAAGCACATGCGCGACGCAAAATGAACGCAGGCCGAAAGGGAAGGAGACACACAGAGGAGACATCTTGTCATCACCCAAGGAGAGCGGTGGAAAGATGGACAAAGGAGATGTCCCAAGGGACCGTGCACTCATTCTGCATGGCTGCCTATCCGTCACCATGGAAACTGTGTGTGTGTGTGTGTGCTGGAAAGCTGAAGGGTGTGTGTTATGAAGAGGGAGAATAATGGGTAGGTGCTTTGCAGGAGGCCTCCAACTGTGTTAGCAAGAATACCTTTGAAACTTACGATGATCACATTCCAGGTCGCCTGTGTGTGTCTGTGTGTGTGTGTGTGTGTGGGAGATAGAGAGTCTGAGAGATCTTATCATTAATAAGCAGGACCCTCTATTGATGAGTGATCTGCTGGGTGGTGTGATTGATGAAGGACGCAGTGATGAACGAGTGAAGAGCCATCAGCACACAGACGCACACTGTGACACACACACACACATCGAGGCCGAGGCAACACACATGCAGGGGTACTTGAACGGACACACACAGTTATAGAACCAAGAGACACATTATGCAAACACACACACACACACACACCACCGTGCAAGATGAAGGGACGATTATAGATGAAAGGTTTTCTTTGAGCCAACAGAAACGTGACATGAAAAGCACAAAGGAGGCTGTGGTACCTCACTGCTCACCTGCTGGATGGATGGAGATAGATAGATGGATGGATGGATGGATGATGGATGGATGGATAGATAGATGGATAAAT
Source organism: Pungitius pungitius (assembly GCF_949316345.1). Lineage (NCBI taxonomy): Eukaryota > Metazoa > Chordata > Actinopteri > Perciformes > Gasterosteidae > Pungitius > Pungitius pungitius. Next base: position 35,930 of record NW_026909827.1, on the reverse strand, counting down.
GGAACCTACAGCCTCGCTCAAAACAGCTTCTTCACAAACATAATCCACACATGATCCTCCACCTCTTCCTCCGTCTCCCTTTCAAATGCAAACACACCCTCTCACACACACACACTGCTGAGTCAATGCGGATAAGAAAAGACCAAAATATGAGCAGGATTCCCCCCCCCCCCCCCCCCTGCCGTGTGATGTAGGGGCAGCTTAAGTGTTCCATTGATTCCGGTACCTTCCTGGCGTGTTGCTCCGGTCTGAGTCTCTGGGGACGGCTGTCAGCTGATGGATCGGCGGCGGCGGGGACCGAGCAGGGCGGGGGGGGGGGGGGGGGGGGCAGCTGTCTCTCCGGCACGTCGCCAGGTACCTTCTCGCTCGCTCCGTCGTCGTCGGACGCCAGGTCTGCTGGGGCTACTTTCAGCGCACAAATTGCTGTGTTTTCCAATTATGCACTAAATTGTCAATTCATTTTCCGCCATTTGTTACCATGGCAACCATGTCTTGACACCAGCCGCGTCGGACCGGGAGCAGCATTACCTGGGCTCCTCTCGGGGGTTTCTAACAACTGCCGAGGTCATCCGTTTCCTTAATTGCCGTTACTCTGCCATGTGCGTAAAGAGAAAAGGTAAAAAAAAAAAAAAAATCCGAATTTGTCTCACGATACCCGCAGTTCATCAGGTAACGTTCTATAATGGCAGTAGTTAGAGATGAGAGAAGTGGGGATGTTGCTTCTTGTTTTTGGCAGAGAGCAGTCCAGGCTGCAGGGGTTAATTGTGATTGAGGGCTTAGATTGAATTGGGGGTGCGGACGCAGGAAGCCCGTCCAGATCCCCAGCAGCTTACTGCGAATCACTCAAAGCAGGAATCTACCCCCCCGACGTCAACGTTTTTTCTGCTGGAGACCTCCAACGGGTCACGCGGTTTCTTTCAGGAGAACGAAACCCATTAATTATCAGAAGCGCACTCGCTTGCTCCAGTGAGACCTTCAGGGGAACCAGGACCATTCTTCTGAGAGAGGCCGATGGCGTTGGTACGACGTGCCCCCTGCGTGAGACCCGGCCGGGAAGCCAAGGACCGTGTCCTGGTGGGCCGAGGCCTCCAGGTGAAGAAGAGCAGAAGCAAGAAGGAAGATCTGTCATCACAGAGGTGCACATTTCGGGGGAAATGAGGGGAGGGGAGGGGCTTACCGTGCGTTTACATGCAGACAGGTGTGTACGGTTACAGGCATTTTGATGACCATCTCATCGGGAGGAAAGAACATATGACGTGCGTGTGTGTGTGTGTGTGTGTGTGTGTGTGTGTGTGTGTGTCACCAGTTGTTTCATATAAATAAACTGCGGTGGCAAAGTCAAGCTTGGTTATCCCTCTCACACACACACACACGCAGATACGCAGATATAAATTCCAGCCTGAGATGGTGTCATAAATATCACCCCCCCCCCCCCCCCCCCAGCGGCTCTCTGGTGTCGGCTCGGGTTGCTGCGTCCACTGAGACTTTACAGGATGTTTGACCTCTTGTGACCTTGAGCCGGCCACCAAGCCGCCGCTATTCCAAATATCAAACACCACCGAAACCAACCGCAGTGACGCACAAGCCGACAGAGATGGAGGAGGGGGGGGGTGGGGGGGGCTGTAAATGATCTCTTTTTGATCTCTTCACTGTGGATTATTATTTTTTTATTTACTTCTCTTCTTTCTACTCGTTGTCTCCTTTCTTCATCCAATTGGAATGTAAATGATTAGCTTAAAAGTCCTCCCTTGTTCTCTCATTTTATAAAAGTAAAATCATTTGCTAATTAACAAAAGGTTTCAAATGAATTTAATCAGCGAAAGTGCACAAATAGTAAAAATAAGATGGAGATAAAGGTTAAATTAGACAAACACATCGTCCAACAGCAATGAACTAAACTCTGACATCAACAACAGCTTTTAGTGACTATTGCTGCTTTTGCCCATCATGGGATGTGTCTCGTGTGACACCTCTGCAATGAGACCTTCGTAGGCCTCAGGTGGGACTGAACCAGCTCATGTTCATTTGCACCGACAAGGGATTGTGTTGCTTTTCAATTCAAACTGATAGATTTCAGCTGTTGTCTTGGCTTTTCACACTTTTTCCCTGTGTCATTTCACCTTATTACACATAACTTTGTCTCTGAACTTCTTCTGTTCTGGTTTCTTTGTATGTTTGTATTACTTGGGTTGTTACCAACATCTGGTATTTCATGTCAATAGCTCCTTTGGAAATATATTTACTGAGAAAAATGGTGACATGTTCAATACTTATTTGACCCGCTGTATGTAACCTACCATCTGTTGTTACAGAATATGTTGCACAATGAGTCAGATTGGCTCTACAGATATCTACAACGTCTCACACACACACACACACACACACACACACACACACACACTAGTAGTGTATAAGATGGATACCGGCTCATATGAACAATGGATGAGGTGAGAGAGAACCGCTGATCTTCTTACTTCCACTCTGAGTGACCTGAATATACTCCAACACACACACACACACACACACACACTATCTTCATACACACAACCCGCATCCCGCAGCAGCTGACAGCCATTCATTCACTTCATTGACATGCTCCGGCTATGTCTAAATGCTTTCTCTGGATTGGAACACACACCCCCTCCCCCCCCCACACACACACACACACATACACACAATCTCTCAGTGTCTGTGTCACACGCGCACACACACACATGTGAACTGTTTGGATGTGCTCCACGTCTCTCTGTCAGCTTCTTTTTCCAAATGAAACACAACACAGGAACAAACACGCTGCACAAATACAAGCATGCAATAACACACACACACACACGCACGCACGCACACACACGCACACTTGCATGCACGCACGCACGCACACATGCATATTGATCGGGCTTCAACCAGACTCAGGCTTCCCCCACCCCAAAACTCCACCTGAATAAACAAAATAATTACAGTAAAAATACTGCCACACCTCGCTTTGACCCTTCGCACACACAACACACACACATAAACACACACACACAGACAGACACACCCCCCACACAAATGCACTTGCGGCATGTTTGCTCCTACGGCGTGAAAGCCCTCTCTCATTAACCCAGAGGGCAGCCCCAGCCTCCCATTGTGCCCCCTATCTCCCGCAGCATTCTGGGTAAAGTAGTTTAACAATGTCAACCAGATAAGCCCAATGCAAACGTGCTGATAAGCAGTCAAAGGCTACACTTAATGTCTGTGTGTTTTGAAGGCGTCGGGTGATTGAGGGCCCGATGTAAAAGACCAACAGTGTGTGTGTGTGTGTGTGTGTGTGTGTGTGTGTGTGTGTGTGTGTGGTCACACTGAAAGCTGTACTGTTTCATATCTTTGTAATAACAAGTTAAACTGCCGAAACAGCTAAACGCAGAACACAAAAGAAAAGCAAACACACACGCCGGACAAAGAGTCTGGATGTGTGTGTGTGTGTAGGTGTGTGGGTGTGGGGGGGGGGGGGGGATTTCTAACTTTGGCCAAGGACCATTAGCAAGGTTATTTGAGAAAAGAATTGTGAGTCAACTCTTCCTGTATTGACAGGCAGCACAGGGGGCGACTCACTGTAACTCGGGGTCAAAGGTCAAGGAATTCCTCCATCCAGACTTTAATGTGTCTGTAAGACGCGTCACCAAAGGCTACGCTTCACAGTGCGATACCAAGGTGTGAATATTTCACAGGAAGTTTGTCCCAGCTACTCCACACCCTGCAGCGCACAACGCTCACATGACACACACTCACACACATGACACACACTCACACACATGCACGCACACACACACACATGCACACGCACACACACACTCACACACAGTGAGGATTCAAACAGTCTTTGCAGGATGAAAGCGGATCCCGTCTTTGTCCCCTTAATGGTCTTGTTCCATTTGTAACGTCCAGAGACGTTTCCTTTTCTGCGTCCTTCTCGTCCAGAGACGTTTCCTTTTCTGCGTCCTTCCCGTCCAGAGACGTTTCCTTTTCCACGTCCTTCTCGTCCAGAGACGTTTCCTTTTCCACGTCCTTCTCGTCCAGAGACGTTTCCTTTTCCACGTCCTTCCCGTCCAGAGACGTTTCCTTTTCTGCGTCCTTCTCGTCCAGAGACGTTTCCTTTTCTACGTCCTTCCCGTCCAGAGACGTTTCCTTTTCCACGTCCTTCCCGTCCAGAGACGTTTCCTTTTCTGCGTCCTTCTCGTCCAGAGACGTTTCCTTTTCCACGTCCTTCCCGTCCAGAGACGTTTCCTTTTCTGCGTCCTTCTCGTCCAGAGACGTTTCCTTTTCTGCGTCCTTCCCGTCCAGAGACGTTTCCTTTTCTGCGTCCTTCTCGTCCAGAGACGTTTCCTTTTCTACGTCCTTCCCGTCCAGAGACGTTTCCTTTTCCACGTCCTTCCCGTCCAGAGACGTTTCCTTTTCTACGTCCTTCCCGTCCAGAGACGTTTCCTTTTCTACATCCTTCCCGTCCAGAGACGTTTCCTTTTCTGCGTCCTTATCAGCTACAGTTTCAAATAACTTCCTACACTCCTGTTTTCCTTCTTACCTTCTCTGTTTCACTCCTTCTGGTTCCTCCCTGCTTTCTTCTGTTTTTATCTCAGCAGACCAGTGGTATCGATGGAAACCAGACCGAGCGGGAAAAAAACCCATTAAGATGTTGTTTAAGAATCTTTTTTTTTTTTAATGTAACACAAAAAGGCAATAAAATTAAGATAAATAATCTTTCCTTTTGTACATGAGGAAATATTTAAGTCATATTTCCAAAGAATGACTGAAATTACACAATATATTTTAGTAGGCTATCTCAACAATACAAAGCAGTTTTCCAGTGGGTCTGAAAAAAAACAAAAAAAACAATGTGAAAACATGATGGTTAGAACTGAATCCAGTGTTTCTTAAAGAAAAACAAGCAATTAAAGACCCATGAAACTAATATTTTAAAATTTAGTTCACATTAGATTCCTTTTAAAGCTTTTGCTTAGCAGTATAACAGCAACGTCGTTGTAAAAAGTGTTAAAATGTCCTAAAAAAAGAAAATCCTGTACATCCTGTACACTGACAACAGTCATCAGAGGCTTGCATAAAAAGTAAGACAATGGTAAACAAAGAAAACAAGCAAACATAAAACATACATTTTTGGCAAAGCAGGAATAAAAGTGACAAGAAGCGTAATTTGTGATTTGATCCTCACGTTTTTCTTTTTTTTTGTCCCTCCACATTGTCCAATTGATTGGCTTTGATTGTCCTTCACAGTCACATGATGCCACTCCGGTTGCCACGGTTACCTCAAGTGCATCAGCTGAGCAGCGCGCAGACATTGTTGCTGCGACGTTTCCAATAGCAACGCCGGACGAACAACGAGAAGAACTGTGGACTCGGGTGATTGCAGGGGGCCCGGACTCCGATTGGATGAACGTTTTAATGTCGTTTTTCACAATATTCTTCCTTCTAATGTGGTGAAGCGTGAACTCACAGGTGCTTTGGTATGTTTCTTTTTGATGCCAGATAAATATCTACATTTCATATAGGTATACAGGCGGAAACAGATAAAGAACTAGATTATTTTGGGGTCAGACAACAAGCAGAAACTCAGTTTCTTTTCCAGTATTTGTAAAAAAAAAAAAGGAAGCTCCCAACAGGAAATGCAAATTCGAACGTTAACGCAGTGAAACAAAAATAAAGATGAAAACATCTGGACACGTTTAAAAAGAGCCTTTTTTCTGATTTCCTTATAAAACATTTCCCCACCACCCTTTCTACACACACACACACCTCACAACGTCTTCACATCCGTTGTACATTTCGACCCCAAAATCCAAACCTCGGATCCCGTTCAGTGCATTAAGAGAGAAGTCAGACCCCCGCCGAACCCACCCTACAAAATCTAAATAAAATAATCTTCTCTGCAAAATAAAGCAACAAAAAAAAGAACAAATATATATGTATACTATTTACAACATGTTATATTAAACATGATGCTGTACAAAGCGCGCACACACACACACACACTTCAAGCACACGATGCGACTACCTGTACATGTGTCTTGGCGCCGTGGCGAGGTATTGACGTGTATGGCTTGACGGGGGAAGGAGTCGCGTTGTGTCGCTGCGCGTCGGGTCCCCGGGAGGCGGAGCGTCTGCGAGCGTGCACGGACGCCGGCGCGGTGCAAAACACGCGCGCATGTTTAAAGCACTATTTACCCAGAGCTCATTGGATGCCAAACAGCAGGGACATCGCAGCCGCTGTGCAAACACACACACACACACACACGCGCACACACACACACACACGCAGTCCGAACTACAGTGTTTTTAGCTTTTTGGTCCTGTTGGGGATCTTCCAATCACTTCGTCATAGTCAAACTACCAGTAAGACCACGGAAACCCTCCGAAACCAGTGTGGTTTAACTCTCTGCTCCCCCCCCCCCCTCCAGAGCACATCCGAGCGACTGGATCCTCCTCGGTTCTGTGGTGGAGCCGTGTTGCTCCAGCCAGAGGGAGGCCTCCGTCGGGGCCTCCTGTAAGTGCCAGTACCGTCCAGCGGGCCGGGGTCAGAACTCTTTGTCCCCGGCCCGCTCTCTGGGGGACCATCCTGGACGAAGCCATCTCCAGAGGTCAGGTGCACGACATATTCCTCCTTGGGGAGGGTGTGGGGGGAGGGAGGGGGGGGCGGGGGGTATGCTAGGACACGATGGCCATGCCGTCCGCACCGATCAGATGGCCCGTGGTCGGCTCGTAGGTCCCCGCCAGGTAGAAGAGGTCGTCCGCGGCGCCGGCGCCGGGCTTCCGGTCGCACGCCAGGCGGTCGTACTCGGCCCTGCTGAGCACCTGGCAGCGGTGGGAGATGGTCTGCACGTCGTTCTCGTCCTCGTGGCTCGACTGGTACAAGGCGTTCTGGGAGGGAGGGACAGGTGAGGAATCTGCATGAGTTGGGTTTTTTTTGTGCCACTTTGACTCTTTTTTTGCGCCTCCTCTGCCTTTCAGCCGCGGGGTTTCTCATGATGAGGTTTGAGTTGCTGCAGAACCTTTTGTGTTCGCTCAGCCGGTCGTGATAACCACGCAGCTCTTTTTAAGTTTTTTATTTTGTTCTCGCAGAATAAATGCAAGGCCGAGGAAAGAGCCACTTTACGTATTTACTTCTGCAAATGGTAACAGTGCCATGAAATGAGTGGCTTGTTCAACCATTCACATCAGATGGGAACAGGAAATAAAAAAAAGCAAAGGTAATATACTGTCACGCTCTCTTGCTTCTGACCATTCGCAATCTAGAAATCCCCCCCGCCCCCCCCCCCACGGCCTTTACCTTGCCGTCGCGGTGTCGCTTCCCCAGGCGGGTCTCCTCCGGGTGGTAAAACCACTTGACCCTGACCACCATGCTGGAGCTCCAGGACTCCCAGAGGCTCTCCACGCGGCCCACGTAGGGCAGCTGGGGCCGGCCGGGCGACAGGAACACGGCGCAGTCGCCGACGCGCACCGCCTCCTTGCCCCTCACGATGGCCTTGTAGAAAAGCTTGCGGGCTTTGCCCTTCAGACCTCTCCTCTGTCAGCAGAGCAAAAAATAACACTCAGTCAATTTATTCAGCGCCGAGGGTTCGTTTCGTTGGGTTTGTTTTGCTAAACCCAGTCCTCAAAAGTGTGGTCGACTCTGGAACCCGACGAAGGCGATGCTGCTGGTGAAGAAACTAGGATCCTCACAAGCTAATAAACCCCTCATGGAGTCGTCATTGTGCATAAATACTGAGGGCTGCGTGTCACCAGAGGCAATGACGGACCCACCAATCAGTGACCTGCTTAAGCTGCGATGACGCGTGATGACGAGAGAACGACGTTACACAAACTGAGCTGGTGTCCTAATGGTTGAAATGCACTTATTGGACTTAATGTCATGTCATGTGATGTAAGAAGAACAAACCTACCTGCGTGGGGTTGCCGGACCACTTCCAGAGCTGGCGCCCGGGCGGCGGCGGAGGAGCCGCCATGTGAGGCAGCGGCTCGGGGGAGGACATGCGCTGCCTCTTGGCTGCTGCCGCCGGGTCCTTGGAGGCCGGTTTGATCGGCCTCTCGTGGTGGCTCCGGGGAACCCCCTCTTTCCTCCTCAGCTGGTTCCGCGCCGCGCCGCCGCCGCCCGCCGCGCCTCCTTTGGACACAAACTCCTTCCTGTCGGCTCTCACCTTTGACCCAGACACGGCCGCGCCGGCTTTGGCCGCGTAGCCGTGCGGCGAGGAGCCGGGGTCGGTGGGGTCGGAGGTCATGCTCTGCCTGTGCTTGTGCTTGTCCTGCTGGAGCAGAGCGCGGCGCAGCAGCACCGAGGAGGTCTCTTCGTCGGAGGAGTAGGAGGAGTCGTTGTCCGAGGAGCAGAGCGAGGAGGAGGAGGAGATGGAGCCGGAGGAGGAGGAGGAGGAGGAAGTCGAGGAGAAGCAGGCGGAAAGACGGGAGAGAAAGCGCCCGCCGCGGTGGGAGGCACCCGCCGCACCGCCTCGAGGTGCCTCGGCGTCCTGGGCGTCGTCCTCGTCCTCCTCGTCCAGCTCGGAGTAGGAACTGGGGGCGTCGCTCGCGTAGTCGGCAGTGAAATCCCCCCCCTGGACCCCGAGACCCGCTGACAGGCGGTCTTTCCTCGGGGGCGGGGCGGGCCTTGCGATGGGCTCGGGGCGGGGCCCCGCGCCGTCTCTTTCCCCTCCTCCCTTCCTGCCGTCCTTCCCCGTCAGGCCGGGGTGGACGTACCGCGGCGCCGTCGGCGCGGCGGGGGCGCCGGCGCTCTTGTCTCCCTTCCCCCCGCCCGCGCCGAGTCGGAGCAGGGCCTTGCCGTTCTTGGTTTTAGGGGAGGTCACCCCTTCGTGGTCGAGCTTCACCAGGAACTGCTTCCTGTCGCATTCGCTCGCCGGCTTCTTGCCTCCGGGCAGCGTCGCCGCGGCGACGGAGGACGAGGAGTCCCGGCCCCCCGCGGGCGCCGCCGTGGCGCCCGGCCGCCCGGCCCCGCAGCTCCTGAAGGTGGAGTAGCTGTTGGCGATGCTGCTGAACGAGTCGCCCTCAAAGGGGGAGCCGAAGATGCCCTTGATGGGCATCGGGGGCGCCAGCAGGTGGGAGGTGGGTCGATGGAACAGCCCCGCGTCTCGCTCCCGTACCCTCCTCTGGGTCTTACGAGACGTCCCGTTGAAGAGGAAGAAGTCCACCGGCGGCCTCTTCCTGGGAGCCGACCAGCTCGACAAGGAGGCGCCGCCTTGGATCACGTGGTCCGCTGCTGGGGGCGGCGCGCCGGACGCCTCGGGCGCCGAGAGGACTTTCTTTGGCCTGCCAACTGAAAAAAAGAGGGGAGTTATAGTCACTGTGAACCGACGGGTCTTTACCTTGATCTCCTAGATCTCTACCTGGCCAGGTAGGTTTACTCAAACCGGATAGACCTGTCTCTGCCTCCGGCTTGTTACCCGGAGTTTGTTATTAGTTATACGAGCAGCGTGTTGCTCAACACCCCAGTGATGACACCTCGTCAAAGCACAGGTGATGTGGGAACATGCAGGTTAATTGATAGGCGGCATAAAGGAGAAGTTGATGCACCTTCTGATGAGGGCTTCGTTCCTCTGGCCTGCAGGTAAATGTGAGTGAGTCCACTAGTGAGACCAGTACGTCCTTTGCAGCTGTCTAAAATGATTTAAAACCCTCATGTGGGTCTTTTAAGGGGTGACAAAAAACATGGTCTTTTTTTTGGGTCACCTGGTCTTTTCTCTTGGCGTCTCCCCGCTGCCTCCTCATTGGCTGCTTTGTCTGCCGGCGCGTCTCTCCTCTCGTGGGCGGAGCCTCGTCTCCCGCGGTGCCCAGGTGAGGTCAGCAGAGCCGGAGACGGTTCCGCACCTGCACAGGGGAGAGTTTGCCAAAGGTTGGTCAGCTGTTCCCTTGTCTCTGCGTCCCCCCCCCCCCCCCCCTCTCTCTCTCCGTACTCACAGCAGATCTGGTACCCCGGTGGCAGAAGGCGGATGTTGGCCAGCGAGATCCTACCCCGGTCTCCATCATCGAACTCCACCATCACACTGCCCTCCTTCTCCTCCTCACCCGGACCTCCTAGTGCACGACGCAGAGGGGCGGAGCATATGAGGCGCTGCGGAACGCACCGGTGTGCGTCTGTGTGTGTGTGTGTGTCGGCGGCGTTTGTCGCTCACCTCGATGGACGTATCCGGGGTAGAGACAGCGAGAGCGCTCGCTCCAATACGCACACACTCGCGTCCCGGCGGTCAGGATGGCTTTGCTCTGGGGCCGCACGTCCAGCACCTGGAGAGGAAACGGTCGCAGAGCGCTTTGTAAAACATAAAGTAGGGGAGGGGGGCGGCGTTTGAGCCGTAAGTCGATGCAACGCAGACCGGAACTCACGGCTTCCTGCAGGAGCTGCTCCAGCGAGTAGATCCGGGGGCGGTTCCCTCGTTCTCCTTCGATGACGACGCTGAATCTGGGGAGAAGTCAAAAAACATAGTCCTCAATAACCAAAATGCTTGTTTTACATTTCAGGGTGGGGCCACGTGGTGTCAATCTGCAGCGAGACGGCGGGGGGGGGGGCAGAAGGGCCTCACATGTCGGGCAGGTCCAGGGTCTGGACGCAGGCGGCGTACAGCAGCTCGTCCTCCTTGGAGATCAGGATCTTCAGGCCGTCCACCAGCATCTCTTTGCTCAGCACGCAGTTCGGCAGGGCTGCGTGGGGGGGGGGGGGGGGGGGGGTGGTGGATGGGCGGAGAAGATAAAGCGTGCGATATGCATCATTTGTGAGTGGGTTGGATGATTGCATTGCAGAGTGAGGAGGAGGGTGTGTGTGTGTGTGTGCGTGTGTGTGTTTGTGTGTCGGTGAAAAGGCTCCAACACCCTTTTGAAACCTGCATGTGTAATTGCATTCCATGTGTCACTGTTAATGCCTACCAGGGATTCTGCAAGGCATGTTGGGAGGAAGGTGGATCAACTTCATCTCCTCCTCCTCCTCCTCCTCTCCCCCTTCCTCCTCCTCCTCCTCCTCGTCCTCACCCTCAGAGAAGCTGCTTTCCTCATCCAACTGAAAGTCGTCGTCAGCTGCAAAGCTCTGCAGGAGCCGGCTCACTGCGTGGCCCTTGGCCTGAAACAGGAAGTGACATCAGCAGGCAGGAAGCAGCACATGGTAACACTTCACTGTGTGCACGTATTCATGTACATGTGGCTGAATCCAGAGTAACCAGAGGCACACACACACACACACACACACACACACGAGACCAGACCAGTTTCAAGGCCGGTATCTCCAAAGATGACTGATGGACGGGTTCCTGCTTGTTTTTAGGCTTTCTGAAGAAAAGACCATGATAATTAACGCTATGATAGATTAAGTGTGTGTGTGTGTGTGTGTGTGTGTTGTCTCTCATTTTCTTTATACCTCACTGTTTTGGTTGGTGGAGATATGTGTTCTTTAGACGTTCCCTCACAATGAGTCAAAGACTGGAGGAACCCCCGGGGCGTCTTTCATTAAGTTCCATTCGAATGCAAAAACACAGCGATAACAACGGCGGGTTGTAAATTCCAGTAAAGGAGTCCTGTCATCTGTGATCTACTGGTTGCCAGGTGACAGGACAGGAAGCTTCTGCCTCTGAAGCTCTTTGACAGCACCGATTCATTGTGAACATAATCATACGACATTTCACCTCCACCCTGTCCACTCCGGGGTGGAGGAACAAAGAGCAGACGCGCCGCGTCCTCCTCGCATGCGTTCCGTGGCGCGGCCCCCTGCTCCTGATCAGAACCTCCTACAACGTTCCGTTCTTTGGCTCTGACCCGACTGCAGGACCATGTGTCACGTACGGGGAGAACTATAATTCAACCCTGTCCGGGTTCCCCTGACCATTCACACAGAGACGCCCGCATGGGACAGAGTGTCAGAAATCCCCCGCCCTCACCTTTCTCGGAACCCCCGGTGCCGGAGAGCTCTGTCCGGCCCGGTTCGCTTCTCTGGAGGATCCGTGGCTCCCCCGGACGTCCCCCAAGCTGCAGCCCGGGGGCGACGCCGCGCCCCAGCCGGGCAGAGACGCCCGCTTGGCCCCCTGCTGGACGGGACGTCCTCTCTCCGTGTCGGCGAGGCTCGGCCTCCGGAGCGCTCTCCTCATGCCTGGGGGGGGGGGGGGGGGGGGGGAGGAGGACATCGTGAGGTTGTAGAAAATGACTCAAAGGTGACTTGAGGAGACACAGAGGCAGGGAGGAAGCGTCTCTTACTCCGGGCTCTCTGGTTGAAGTGCGAAGGCAGAATCCCACCAGGGGTCACGGGGGCCTCTTTGGAGGATGAGCTAATCTTGATGTCACCGGCGCCGCCTCCGCTGGCGTAGCCGCCCTCCTCCTCCTCCTCCTCCTCCTCCTCGTCTTCCTCCTCCTCCTCTTCCTCTTCCTCCTCTGTGGAATCACGACATTGATGCGATCAGTCAGTGGTTCTACGTGTAAACACTCTCAGCTGAACCCAGGACTCACTTGATGAGGAATATTGACAGAAAGCTCTCAATATTCCTCCAGCTGAACTCGAGTCATTGAGAACAGGCGGCTGATTGACAGGTTCCTTCTGCTGCCGACACAGGCGCACAAACGCAGCGGAAACGCACACTGGGTGCCGCTGACCGGGGGGGGGGGGGGGGTTGTTGTCGGGTGTCGACACGTCTCTGACACACTTGTCACCGAGCCGGCGCTCTCGTCAACACGTTGCACTCGTCCCCGCACACACACACGCACACACACACACACACACACACACGCGCACACACACACACGCACACACACGCGCACACACACACACACACACACACACACACACACACACGCACACACACACGCACACACACACACACACACACACACGCACACACACACACACACACATCGAGGTGAACCGGACCGTCGCGTCTTTGTTGAGGAACCAGGAGGAACCTGATTGTTTGTCTGGGAAGACCCAGGCGGGCTCACGTTACCGGAGGGAGGGGTCTAGAGGGGGGGGGGGCGGGCGTTGCATGCCTCGGGCAAGTTGTTAACGGTTTTAACGGTGTGACAGACTGGTTGGGAAGTGAGAGCGCACCCCCCCCCCCGCCGCCGCCGGCCCTCGTGTGCGTAGCGCCGCTGTCACTCACCTCCCGAGCTCTCGCTGCCGCTCCTCTCGTCCCGGCCGCGGCGTTTCTCGGCGGCGCGGCCGTGCTGGCGGCGGCCGGCCCGGCTGGCTGCAGTGGCCGGTGGCGGCGCTTTGGGCTTCTGGCCCCCCTTGGCGGCCTGAGCGCTCAGCGCCCAGTCCAGCTGGAGGACTTTTCGTCCCGGTCTGAAGAGACCGCTGGAGGCCCCCTCCTCGCCGGGGGCCCCCCTGCAGAGCGGGGCACCGCGATGGGGCCCGGCCTTCTGCTTGGGCCTGGAGCTCAGGGCGCCGGGTCGGCCTCGGTGCTTCAGCTGGGGGACACGGAGCAGCTGATGAGTAACTGATGTGAACAGGAACAAACACACACACACCCCCCCCTCCCCCGGGGGGGAAGAAGCCCGACGGACCGACCTGGGCGCTGCTGAGGCCGCTGAAGCCCGGATTCTTTCGGGCTTTTTCCTCCAGTGAATTCAGCGCCGCTCTAGAAAACAACAACACAGCAGAGAATGAATCACAGCGATCGCACATTTCTTCCCTTCTCAGAGATGATTTTCTTTGCATCTCTACCTTCCTCTGGGTTCACTCATTGCTGCCCCCCCCCCCCCCCGTTCACTCATTGCTGCCCCCCCTCTCCCCCCCTCTGTCTCATCACTCTGATGAGGTAAGAGCCCAACGTCTGCGCAGTGTAACAGCAAACAGAAACCGTGCAAACATCAAACTGCGCTGAATCGCAGCGGAATCAGAGCAGTGTGGGGCTGGGGAGGGGAGGGGCGGGGGGGGGGGGGGGGGGGAAGGAGGAGAGTGTTTGAGGGGGAAGGGAGGGAGACAGAGAGAGAGATGAAGCAGTCTCGGGGGAGTCTGTCCGTTGACCGGAGCTTCGGGGCTCGATCGATAAACACTAACCTCTATTGAACACTACTCCTCCCTTCCTCCCTTCCTCCCTTCCTCCCTCTCTCCCTCGCCTTCATTCCTTCATTGTATGCAAGCGCTCTCACACCACACACACACACACACACACACACACACACACACACACACACACAGACACTCTGTTAACAGCTGGTGTCTGAGGCAGGTGAATCCTATATTCCCACAGAGGGAAGGCTTTGCTCTCAGCATCTCCGCTCCCAGGAGAGGACACAGGAGAGGAAAGGTAGGAAAGGAGGGGAGAGGAAAGGAGAGAGGAGAGGAAAGGAGTGGACGGAAAAAAAGAAAGGACAATATCTATTTATCTAAATCTTAAAGATCTGTCCATCGATCAATCAAACTGTCTGTGGCATCCCTCCCCCGCCTGACCTCTGACCTCATGCCACATCTTTACCAGAGTAAATGCAATCACATTACATGTTGGACAAAAGCCTTATTTTCCAACAGCTTTCCTCTTTAAATCTCCTAATGCTCCAGAATGCAGGCGGATGAATGGGAGTAAAGTGGTGGAGGAGCGTGACACCTCTGGGATGGAGGGCCTCCTCCTTTCGGGTGATACCACACACAATACAACACACACAACAATGGCTGCAACAAACGACGCTCACGTGTTCATTTTGGCCCAAACGCTGCTATCAAGAGGGATCGGGTTTGGAAAACGTGACGGTTTCACTTCGACCCGCAACTCTCTCTGAAGATGAAGGCTGAACAACGAGGGGAGGAATGCTGCTGAGGCACGTCGTCACCAGCTAATTAAACAACCTCCGTCTGCGTGTGTGTGTGTGTGTGTGTGTGTGTGTGTGTGTGAGAAGCCTCTTATTGTCACTTTCATCAGCGCGTCCCAATCATGGTTACCGTGACAAACCCTGAGCTCCTCTAATCATTTCATCGAGGCGAGGGGGGGGGGGGGGGGGGGCGCATGCTACCAGGGGCGGGGCAGCATGAGAAAACACATTTATCTCTGTGAGTGTGTTGCACGTTGCGGGTGTTAAATAAGGCGAGGCTGTGCGGTGCGGCGGCGTTTATCGCTGTAATAACTGAACATCAGGCCTGTGTCCGGCTGCATTAAAACACGCTGGAGGTCCACAGGGAATCAGGACATAATCAATGCCAGTGATAAATATGATTCAAAGTGATTAATGGGGATTAATGAAGGTCTCATCTCCATTAGCTTCTCCCGTTTAAAAACCACACCTAGCTTACAGCGAGTGTGTGTGTGTGTGTGTGTGTGTGTGTGTGTGTGCGCCCAAGGCCCAATCAAGCAAATCATCAGCTGTGGAGCATTTGAATCAATTCAGCTGAAGACGAAACTTCTTGAAAATCAGCCGCGCCTTTCACCGGGAACACAAACAGAAATCAGGATGAATGAGCGCCGCTCGCCAATCACACTGATTATCGCGGACGCCGCGGCGCAGGAACTGACCTGAATCTCTTGGAGCTCTCCGCGGCGGCGGCAGCAGCAGCAGCAGCAGCAGCTGGGCCGGGGGCGGACCTGCGCTTGCGGGGGCGGCCGGGCCCCCGGCGGGCAGGGCTTCGAGACGTCTCCTCTTTCCTGCAAGGAGGGGGTGGGGGGGGCGAGAGGGAGAGAGATCAAAGATGACGTCCGGACAGCAGGTCAAACTGCGTTATGAGGTGTGAGCAGCAAGAGGTGTGAATGTTGGAATGCACGACTTCATTTTGACCACAAAGCAGTGTGTGTGTGTGTGTGTGTGTTTTTGTGTGCGTGTTTTTGTGTGTGTGTGTGTGTGTGTGTGTGTCTCTGCTCACTGGTGGTCGTGTTTCCTCTGTAGCTTGGCCAGTTCTCTCTGTTTCTCTTTGTATCGGCGCTGCAGCTCAGCCAGCTGGACGCGCATGGACAGCTCCTCCCCTCCCATCGTCTCCATGGAGCCCTTCACTGGGCCCACCTGACCCCCCCCCCCACACACACACACACACACACACACAGAGCAGGAGGATTTCAATGCTGAACACACAGTCCAGCTTGTGTACGGGCGGCTTTGTGATTATTTGGATATAAGCTCAATGCAGAAATGTATGAGGAAAGGAATTCTGGGAAATGGGAGCTTTGTGTGAAACTATCGCACACGTGATGCATAATAAGCATCCACAGAGAAAAGGGACAAAAGATAAAGACTATTTTTGTATTGTTTTGTTTGTTGCCAGCTGTATTTCTGGGACTATTTAAAGAAGAGAAAGAATCACGCCGGGGCAGGACTTACAACAATTTAACTTAATTATAAGTGTGTTTTTTTAATGGTAATATGATGGAATCACATTTTGTAAAAACGTATTAATTAACGACACAAAAAACTCGCGTCCCTTAAAGGTGCTGCTACACACTAACGTGTTTGCATGGATGGTGCCTCACTGAGGATGAAGTGCTTTGGAAAATTGTAATAAAATTATAAGATAAAATAAATAACAATAAAATAACAAGACAACCAACTCCCAGTGGCGTCTTTGTTTTTTATCAGTTTAGTAAAAAAACCAACAAACGAGGTGCGTTTCACCGAATGAGCGAAGCCTCACCGGCTCGTGGCGAGGAGTCCAGCTGCACTTCCTGCGCAGGTTGAGCCTCTTCCTGATTGGACACTGCTGGTCCGCCCCCGCGCCGACGACCCCTCCCCCCACCTCCAGGGCGCGGGCGGCTGCCAGCGTCGCCAGGCTGTGGAGGTCGAAGGTCAGCGTGTCCTCACCTGCACGCAGACGCATAGTTTCGGGTTCAAAGCGCTTCGCCGCGGCGGCGTGGAAAACGTGGTGTTTATATTTATGGTTTATTCGGTGTGCGTCGGTGCTCCCGCTTCATCGTACACGCACACAGACACGCACACGAGGGGGAAAAGCACGGCTACATCTGCCATTAACGCCGTCACTGTCACAGCAGATGAAACAGAATATTCATGAGACGCGCGCACACACACACACACACACACACACACACACACACACACACACCTGTGCAGATAACACACACGCGCGTTCTGATCACGCACACGCACCTTCTACGTTTTCGCTGAGCTGCGCAGACACGAGCAAACTGCATGAGTGCGTGAGGGAGAGAATTAGAGAGAAGGAAAAGCAGGAGGAGAAGGAGGAGGAGGAGGGCGGTGAGCATAAAGGAGAGGATGGGGAGTAAAGGGGAGGAGAAGCAATAAGAGGCAAAGTGTTTATTGAGCTATCTATTTATTCTCCTACATCTCCTCATTATGGACATGGACAGAATCCAATTTCCCCTTCGAGGAGAAGAGAGGAGGCGAGAGGAGAGGAGAGGAGGGAAGGGAAGAGGAGGAGAGGAGAGGAGGGAAGAGGAGGAGAGGAGGCTGAGGTTTTCCTGGATTACTCTCATGCTGTGCACTAGAGCAGCCAGACCTATCCACTGACATCTGAGGTTATTAACAACCTGCGTGTGTGTGAGCCAAGGAGACAGAGGAGGGAGATGCAGTAAACAGAGGAGGAGGAGGAGGAGGAGGAGGAGGAGGAGGATGGAGTCTTCATCCGTGAAGCAGGACTTCAGAAAGACGAGAGCGCGAATGTGAGATCGACAGCTAACCGCTGAGGGAGAGGCGCAGAGGGAGAGAGAGAGACGTTTGAGGTCAACGCCGTCTCGTCTGTCAGACCTCCGAGCCAATGGCACGCTCCGATTACCCTGACAGTGGTGACATCACCGCTGACATCACCACGCGCCTGGTTTAGTATCCCGGGAGGTGGCCACGATCGATGGAAGCCTTCCGGCACACTCGCACACCTCTTTGCGCCGCCGCGCGGATGGATGGGGGGGGGGGGGGCCACGTGTTATCGTGGGGGGGGGGCAATGAGCAGCAGCTAATGGGCGGGGCACCAGCAGCTGGGATGGGAGCGACGGTGCTAATTTACGCAGAAGCTCCCCCTGATTCCTCGCTCTGTGACTTCGGCCCTTCAGCGGCGAGGAGCAGCGAAGGCATCGGCTCCGGGGCGCGTTTCATCTCCCACAACGCACCCCGTGACGACAAAAAACGCCAGCCCGCCGCGTCAATGACATTCCGTGCAGAGCGGAGGGGGGGGGCGGGTTTTCTTTTTTAAAATAAATGTCTCGCAATTTGGCGAGCGCGACTTCCACGCCGCGACAGGACTTATTGATTTCACACCTATTACGCACGCTGCGCCGACGTGTAAACAAACGCACACTCTGCATCTCGCACGCCGGGAGACGGCTGCAGAGCGAGCGACTTACGATTTTTACACTTATTAATTCTGTCGACAAGGCTCTCAGAGGCAGGATTTACACACAAGATTACATTGGTAAAAAAAAGAAAGAAGAAGAAGCAGGTGAGGGGGGGTGACAAAGGAAAGGGGGGGGGGGGGGGGGGGCGCTGGAGAGACACACAGACTGAGAGCAGGGACTCATCTGGGATTACTTAACAGCTTACACACACACACACACACACGGATACTGGCATAAATAAAAACACTTTCTCTCAGAGGGACGAGAGCAGAACAGGAGCGCTTACAGAGAAGTGTTTGAAAGGAAGGGGTCTAATTAGCCAAGCAAGACGCCAGAGCCCGGGGACACAGTGTGTGTGTGTGTGTGTGTGAAGCTCAGGTTGTTGTCCATCTCCGTGTCCCCCTAAAACGCACAAAAAACTGACACACACACAGAAACCCTCCCCAAAGGGAAGAATAAGGTCTGTAGCAGAGAGCATAGTGTGTGTCTGTGAGTGTGTGCTGTGGCTCCACATCTGGGTTGCATACGTCTCCCAGATCATTATCTCTGTCCACTTCTTTCTTTGTGTGTGTGTGTGTGTGTGTGTGTGTGAAAAAAAAAAAAAACAGGGCTATTTCTTTTGTAGTTATTCCTTAATTTGATTTTCATTGTTTTTCTGTTTTATTGCAACGAGACGATAAAAGAAAAGGACGCAGCTAATTACTGGAGGCCTTTTACTCACCCTTCCCTCTGCTCCTCTGCTGGAGCTCCAGCTCGGCGAGTTCTCCCAGGATCTCCATCCCGCGGTGTGGCGGGGGGCTCGGGGCCCGGACGACGGCGGCGGCGGCCGGCGGGTTCAAGGCATCTTTGGTGGCGCACAGAGCCGCGGCGATGAGGAGCTCCAGGCTCCACATGTAGGCCCCTTGGAGCTGCGCCGCCGTGCTCGCCGCGGGAGGTCCGACGGGGTCCGGGCACCAGGAGGGAGCGGGGGGTCCGCAGTCCGGTCCCACCAGGCCTTCGCCCGGTCTCGTCCCAATCGCCTCCTCGTCCCCGACCACCTCTACATTCGCTTCGTCTTTGTCCACGTCCTCCTCGCACGCCGAGACAGTACATTCTGTGGGTTCAGGCCCAATTGTCTGTCCCACATGCGCCCCGGCGTCCACCTGCTCTTTGGATGGCTGGGGCTCTACCAGGTTGACCTTCTGGCCCGGGGAGAGCTCTCCTTGCAGGGCCGTGCACGCGGGATCCGGTGGCGCCGTTGGGGGGGGGCATGGCGGCGATCCGGAAATCTGCCACTGGCGCTCGGCGCGTCCTTTCTGCCCCCCCCACTGTTCCACCTTCCCTTCCTCCGCGCCTCCGACCTGGCATTCCACGGTTCTCCCCTCCTCTTCCTCCTCCTCCTCCTCTTCTCCTCTGGCGTGGAGGGAGAGTGGGAGCGCCTCGGACTCGGGCTCCGCCGGCCCCGCCTCCACCATGGCCGGCTCGGCCAATCGGGCTTCCGGAGGCGAGGGAGCGGCCTTGAAGCCCGGGGTGATGGAAGGGTAGGCGTAGACTGGTGGCAGGTCTGGAGAGAGGAGAGAGAGGTCAAAACCCGTCTTCTGACAAACTGCACTTAAAATCTGTTCCCAGGCGCAGAGAGAGAGTCCCACTGCTTTCCCTCTGAAACCCACCGCCATGTTCACGCAGACGGGATGAAGCATGTGATTACAGTTGACATAATACACTGACAGCATGTGAGTGTGTGTGTGTGTGTGTGTGTGTGTGTGTGGATCTATGTGGCATATTGATGACACCCTGCCGCTTCCCTGTGATTGCAGCGCCGGCCCTGTCACCCCCTGCACTGGTGTTATTGATGGTATCCCTCCGCCGCCTGACACCACGGCCAGACGGACGCGTATCCTTCCGCCTTCACTTCTCAAGGACCTCTGGAGGATAAGGAGGGCTGAAGATTTCACTGACCTCTGGTGACACGCGCGCACACATGCACGCAGGGAGGTCACACGCACACAGACACACACACACACACACACACACACACACCGAGTGCCCATGCGCGTTGTCTGACCTTAATGGCTGACCCGCACTAGCACACACACACACTGAGCGAGGGATCAGCCACGCTTCAAACTGTTTCTGCAATTTCCTTCAACCCCCCCCCCCCCACCCACCTGGCTCCAGGGATTGTGGGTAGTCCTGCGGCGGCTGTCCCTCCCCCCTCTCGTTGCTCCTCTCCAGCCCCTTGGAGAGGTGCGAGGGAGCCGGGCTGAGCGCCGGGGAGCGCGGCGCGGCCGCCGCCGGGCTGGGCGCCGGGGTCAGAGGGTTCGGCGGGTGGGGCCGCCCGGACGGCGAGTGGTAGCAGGGCGAGCGGCGGCTGCCGGGGCACGCCCCCGGGGACGGCGTCTTGGGCGAGGGCAGGGCGTGGGAGAAAGGCTTGGCCGTGTGAGGGGAGGTGCCGAACGAAGAAGAGGATGAAGAGGGGGGCGTTCCGGAGGCGGAGGACTCGTGAGAAGCGTCCTCGATGGTGATGGCGTGCTCGTCGTGTTTTCTCTGTGGAAATGAAAAAAGGGGGAAATGTGTGGCTTACTCTGCCATGTGTGTCTAAGGTCAGCTCAACGGTTCCGGGGTCACGTGGGAGTCGGTACCTGTCCTAAGGTGTGCCGCTGCATGTGCTCCATTGCTCGCTGCTGCTGCTGCTGCTGATGATGCTGCTGCTGATGCTGATGCTGCAGGGCGTACAGCTCCTGCTGCCGGAGGAATGAGGAGCGGGAGTAGACGGAGTGATGCTGCAGATGAGAAGGGGGGCCCCTGCCTCCGTATACAGGGGGCCACAGACCTGACTGCTCCAGAACGTCTGAGCAGGAAAAACACAAAGAAAGGATTCCTTAACATTGGATTTGAAAAATAGAAAAGTAAGACCTTCCTGTTGGAAAATGAATGAGAAATACAGAAATAACCTTTGAATTAAAGCCAATGGAGTGTTGAACTGCTCCCGTGAACGAGCTGGCCTTAGTTCATGCTTCACATCATCCATTCACCTACTTTAGCTCGTTCTGGGTCTAACGATGGTGTTCTTCAAAGCCACATCCTGGCCACATATGAATTTAGACACACACACACACACTTCCCTCCTTGGCTGCCTTGTCGCTGGGAACCTTTGTTCTGTGAGATTAGCCTGAGTGGGCTAATGTTTCCCAGGGGAAGGGTTCAGTGGATGCACTTCCCCTCTCTGCAGGAACTCCCAGGGAGCGAGGCAAAGGGAGGCGGGAGATAATTAAATTTCACAGCCTGTTTGCAAAGCAGGGTTGACGTGCACGCGCGCACACACACACACACACACACACACATCGCACAGACACACAAAACTCCTTTCTCTCTCTGGCAAAGGCTGCGATGTACCGAACAACCTTTGACACTGAGCAATGTCTCATGACGTTCCAGACATGAGCACAACTAACTGTAGAGTGACACACACACACACACACGCACACACACACACGCACACAGTCCAGCGCTCCACTGCGAGGGAGACAAACGCCAGTTACAGCGGTTTGCATAATGCCGGGCACATGCAGGGGGGGGGCAATGGAATCGCTGCTCCCATTAACGAAGCCATAAAACACGGTCCCACTGACAGGGGGGCTTAGTTGAGCATTATATTATGATTAGCCAATGATACTAAAAGCGGGAGAGGAATGGCAGCGGCTCCGATGGTACGGATGGAGAGAAGGAAGGACTGTGCAGAGGGAGTGTGTGTGTGTGTGTGTGTGTGTGTGTGTGTGTGTGTGTGGCGTACCGAGGTGGTGATGAGGCCCGGCCTCTGTAGGAAGGACCACCAGCGGGGAGTTGGGGTCTTGGGTGAGCGACCCCAGGCAGGGCTGCAGAGCGCCGGGCAGCCCGGGGGGGAAGCCGGGGCTCATCCCCACGTGGCCCAGACCTGGAATAACGACACGCGCACAACGCAGTCAAATGAGGGCGACATTTAAATACTCATTTTACTACAAAAAAAAAAACAATGTGCAGGAGGGTAGATCTTCACAAACAAATTTCTTACTGGTGCTCTTCTGACATTTATGCAAAGAGTGTTCTGGTGTATGCATAAAGGCCTATGTGGAGTTTCAATCAAATCATACTTTATTTCATCAATGCATTGTTTGGCGTTGAACTCTTTAATTCTCTTTGCATGAGACGTTTTGTCTCTTCTACATTTTTGATTCATTAAATTCGGTCTCTGTCGCTCATTTATATCATGCAACTATTATTCAACCTATAGCCTTGACAGATATTTTTTATATTTAATGTTGTAATCATTTTATCTCAAGATAACATTTCCAACAAATAGATGAAAAGAAGAAAAAAAAAAAAAGACAAAGAACCCAAACAGCAACATGACGATAATCCGCTGGATCTCAACCGAACAATAAGAAGCCATGTGACTCTGGAAGAAGAGACACCACGCGACTGCTCACACTCACCGTACGAATGCCCCATCCAGAGGGAGGGACTTCCTGTCCTCTGCATCCAGTGGTGGTGGGCCGGGTGAGCATGTGCAGAAGGGTCCACCCCTAACCTACTGGCCCCTCCGGGGACCAAGAGGTGAGAGGTCAGGTCACCGTGGCAACTGCTAGACGGGTGGATCCTGGCGAACTCCACGCGGTCCTTGTTTTCCCTGTTGCGGCGGTAGATGGGGGGTGAACTTTATTATCCCTCTTATTGTCACCATCATCATCATCACCATCATTATGACCATTATCTTCATCCTTGTCATCTTCATTACCACCACTACCATTATGATCATGGAGAAAAGGAAATGTGACGGCAAAAGGAGCAGCCATCATGGTGTGCCTGCTCTATGAGTTCTCATTATATGTTTTCTCCCCTTAATATGACTACATAATAAGCCTGATACTTCAGAGACATCCGCATTAGTCCCTGTAACATTAATGCACTACGTCTCATCTTAGAGAGAAAGGGGAAGAAAGAGAGAGCGAGGGGGGGGGGGGGGGTACGGAGATACCACATCAAAGGGTGAGAAGAGTAAAAGGAGCGAGAAGATGAGAGAAAAGAGAATCTGAACCTCAGACCCGGACCGAGAATAAAGGAACTGCAGCTTATCAGATGAGAGGCAGAGACGAGCAGACGCCACAATGTGGTCACTGGTGTTGGGGGGGGTGTGTGTGTTTCGACGCGTGTACCTGATGATCATTTCTCTCTCTCTGTCCAAGTGATGAAGGCTAATCTGTTCCTCCGTCATCCTCTTCCTCTCCTCCGCCTCGCGGCCCAGAGAGTACACGTGGCGCGACACCCCTGCATCGTGGGGGACAGTCAAAGCGTCAAAAGAAGGGTCTGCCTGCAGACGTTTGCGCACACAATGAGACATCCGCGCGGGGTCAGAACCTCCGCCCGACCTTCTCCCTCCATGTTTTCAGTCTAGAGGTCCGACATGCTTAAAGCTTCTCTGCCAGGTTTGGCCAGTTAATCATATGTAACAAGTCCCCAGTAAACGTCAAAAAGGACCAAGAAACGTGACTGTACAACACCAATAAATGTGCTGGAGTGTTAAATCATGGACTTCTTTCCCTTTTTAATGTGGCCGAGAGCACAGAAACAGCACGAGTTGACTTCCAGCACAAGGAGCGGTAATGATGTCTGACCTTTCATGCTGGGCAGCAGCCGGCCCTGTCTGCTGTGTCCAGGGGTGTTGTCTGGGGAACGATGGGGGGGCCTGGCTACCGCAACCGCAATACCCACAGGAGGCTGTCGCACCTCCCCCTCACCTGCCTCCCCGGCCTCCTTCCCGCCTCTGTCCCCCCTTTCTCCCTCGTTAGTGGAGCCCCGGCGAGGGAGGAGCGATTGTTTGGGGGGCTCTTGCAGGGCAGGGTTGCTTTTGGCTCCTCCGCGCTCCCCCTTCTCTGATCTCTCTGCGCCCTGCTTGAGCCCCCCCAGGTTGCCGAAGGGCCCCCGCTGCGGCAGCAGGAGAGGCTGCTGGGAGCTGTAGTTCATTAGGCTCTTCATGGCGCCGCCCCCGCCCTCGGCGGTGAGCGACGAGGAGTGGGACGGAGGGTGAGGGGGGGGCTGGTTGCGGTCGCTGTGTGGAGCTCTGACGCTGAGCCCTCTCACTGGTGCATGCTGGGAGCTTTTCCTCTGGTCCTCTTGGTGGCCCCCTCGGCCGCCCCAGGAAGGCACCGCGTGACCTCTGTCCCTCCCCCTCTCGTCCGGGTTTGCCCCGTGGCTGCTGTGCTGCTGGTGCCGTATCCTGGCCACCTTTTGTCCCTCCCGCTGCGACGCCGTCCCCGAGCCCACCCTCCCTCCCTCGGGGGGAGGACCCGAGCGGGAGCAGTCCCTCGGTGGGGGGGTGCCGGCGTCCGGGCCGCTCTTGGGCCCGAGCTGCGTCCCCTGGGCCTCGTAGACGTCGTCCACCACCTCCACGTCTCTGAGGGGCGGCGGCGGCTTGTCCAGGCTGCAGGGGCGCAGCTCGGGCCGGGGGCTCGCGCTGGAGGCGGTTCTGTGGAAGTTCTGCTGGCTCCAGTCGGGGGGTTTGTCCGCTTTGCCAAATCCCAGCTGCTGCTGCTGTGATTTGTCCTTCTTTTGGCAAACACTAATTTGGCTGAAGTGGTCATACGATCCTTCTCCACTTCTATCGTCTGACTTCCTGCCTCCCCCCCCTCCTCCTGCTGCTCCTCGACATTCGGCGGCGGCCGGGTCTCCTAGCGGCCCGACCGAGGGCACGTAAGTTAGTCTCGCCTCCCTGCCGGCCCCCCCGGGGACGGGCGCCGGTTCTTTGGAGGGTGTCAGGGTGAGAGGGGCCGGGGGACAGTAGAACTCGGGGTGAGGGTGGTGGTGCGCGTGGTGCAGCCACCCTCCCGCCACCGTGGAGCCCATTTGCAAAGCGTGCGGAGGCGGCGGCGGCGGCGGAGGAGGAGGCGGGGGGGGCATGGAGTAGGAGGCCCCGGCGTGGGGGCTGGGGGGAGCCAAGATGGCCGCCGCGCTGGCCGCGCCTCTTCTCATACATTCACTGGAAGGAGCGGAGGACTCGCTGATTCTCATCTCCCCGTTTATGGCTCCGTCTCTGGAGCACCGCCTGCCTCCGCCCGACGGAGCTCTGCCGACCCCGCCGCCATTGCAGCTGCTCGGTGCCCCCCCCTTGCCCGCGGGGGCGGCCTCCGCTACCGAAGCGGCGGGCAGTTTGCAGGCACTGGTCTGTCGGGTCTCCTGGTTGGCCGAGTCGCTGTTCCGCTGCTCCTTGTGCCTGAGGTCCTCCTCCCGGCCCTGTGGCGGGGGGTGGGGGGGGAGGGCGTGGTGAGGGTGGGGGTAAGCTTGGTGGTGGTGGTGAGGATGATGATGATGATGATGATGAAGCTTCTCTTTGCTCTCCTGGTGGCGCTCCTTGCTGCTCGCGCGCTCCTTCGCCTTCGCCGCCGCCCCTTTCTCGCCCGCGTCTTTGCCGCTCTTCCCGCCCCCCCCGCTGTCCGTCTCTCGCCCGGTGGAGCCCAGCGAGGGGCCCGGGGCGGTCCTGGACAGCGGGGGGAGGCCGTGGGTGGTGGAGAGCAGAGGCGCCTGGGGAGGAAGGCCCCTCAGGTAGAAGTGATCTGGAGGACGAGGAGAAGAAGCAAAGTGAAGAAACAGCATCACTTTGATGAAGTTTGATTCAAATCACCACACGACTTGAAAAAGTCTGGGAAATATAAAGCTTATTTTTTCACACACAC
>NW_026909827.1:0-5000 GCF_949316345.1 Pungitius pungitius | reverse complement strand
AACGAGACGTACCGGGGGCGGTGACCCGGGTGACATCATTTACGCTGCTTATTGCTACATAAGCACATGTTATTTACCATAAACACAAGCTGCTGACTGAGGAGGCCGCTCCATTCAGCCTCTCAGTGGTAATTAAAGCAGAGAAATGTGTTTGTGTGTGTGTGTGTGTGTGTTTTTTTTTTTCCCGTTGGCATCACGACTTGGAAAAGTGTGTCGAGTCCTCCCAACGTTGACGATCCGAGGCGCTAAGACGCCGCACTCACGGGCTTCTCCTCGCGCTAATACGGCCAGCGGTACCGACAGGGAGCTGAAGTTCTGCTTCAGTTCATTGAGGATCGACTGGGAGGGAAAATCCACTCAAAGACACCTCCACGCTGTTTTATGTAGAGAAAAGGAAAATGCGTCGGCTCTCCTTTGTGCGTCCGTCACAGCGGGCGCTCGAACGGCTCCCCGCCGCCCCTCGGCCGCTCCGGGGGGAGAGAGAGGGCCGACGAAGAGGAGGACGAAGAGGCCAGCGGGAGAAAGGGAAGGAAGGCACCAGCAGATGCTGGAGATAAAATGAATGTCACGGGGTGAAAGGAGCCGACGCAGATAACGTAATGGACTGATATTCTGTGCTGAATGGACCAATGCTGACTGACACACACACAGACACACACACACACACACACGCACACTCACACCAGGAAGGATGACAAGTTGTATTGATCCGCATCCGATTATACCCCCTCATGTCCTATAGGCTCATTTGCCAATTAACAAAGCCCCAGTCCACACACTGGTGTACCGAACCTACGCTCATTGTCATTGTGTGTGTGTGTGTGTGTGTGTGCGTGTCAGAGGCTCTGACTCTCGTTAGCTTGGCTGTTACGCTCATTGCCGTACACTTGGCAACCTCTCGTCAGTTCGACCCTTTCATAAGCCTCCAACCACCAAGGGCCCTGGCACCGGGCCTTCAATCTGTGTGTGTGTGTGTGTGTGTGTGTGTGTGTGTCTGAGTGTCTGTGTGTGTGTGTTTATTCAGGGGCAGGAGTCAAGCCAGACCTTTCTGATCTGTTTTGACACCACAGAATTGCACAAGTGACAGCGCTACTCAAACAAGGCGGGGGTGGAAGGCCCTCAGACACACACACACACACACACACACACACAGACACACAATGGTCCGTAAAAGCATTATTGCACTGGGGACACAAACACATTGAATGTGTGAGTAAGCACCCGAGCGGCGCTCACAAAGAACACGTCGAGGAGAGAAGAGGAGTCCTTTTTGCTCGAGCATTTTGCTTCTGCTCCGTCTTATTATTCATCAATTGACTCATTCATGTCACAGAGAGCAGGGCGTGCAGGCGGAGCGTGGCGTGTCGCCTGGGACGAGCGGCTGCACTGAATCACATTAGAGAGAGGGGACAGAGAGGGAGAAGGGGGGGGGGGGGGGGGGGGAGGGAGGGAGAGGGGAGGGGGGGTGGGGGGGGGCGAGATGAAAGAGCAACAAATGAGAGATTTCCCTGCGAGGCGCATAAATCAGCAGACGACGAGCGGCTCAAAGCCTCACAGGCTGCGGACCAGAGCCTCGCCACGTGCGCACACACACACACACACACACACACACACACACACGCTGCTACACACCTATCCCACCATCAGAAGCCAGCGAGGGAGGGAGAGGCCGCGGAAATGGCGAGAAACGAGAGCTGAAGAAGAGTGAAGAACGAGATGAAAACAGGGAGCAAAACGCAGCACCTTGTGCCCCCCCCCCCCATTCCCCCCCCCACATCATCATCTGGGAAAACGTGTCCCACGAAACGCACCAAATGAACTGTGAGCGCGGAGGGGGGAAATGTTCCACACCCACCCGCCCTCGGAGGGAGGAAGCGCCGTATATGGCCAAGGAGACAGGAACTCACAACACACCAGAGGTTCTTAGGAAGCAGGAAGGAGGGAAGAGGAGGAGGAGGAGGAGGAGGAGGAGGGGGAGGGGGGGCTGTTAAGAGTAAGTTTTTCCATGTTCTACCAAAGAAAACAGGGGGTTTTGGGGAATAGGGGGTCCTACGAGACGGGTTCTGTAGCCTGGGTCAGAATGAGACACAAATGGTCTGCACGCACACACACACACACACACACACACACACACACACACACACACACACACACACACACACACACACACACACACACACACACACACACACACACACACACACACACACACACACACACACACACACACACTAATTAAAAGCATAAGGCTGCTGATATTTCAGGAAAGCCTGCGGTGGGAGCCAATAATGCAATTCCGTCTCACTGGTGTGTGTGTGTGTGTGTGTGTGTGTGTGTGTGTCTGCGTGTGTGATGGCAACCCCCCAACCATAACCCCCACAGTTGCTTCGCCGCTGTGGTAAACAGAGAAGAAGCCTGTTCTGGGACTTCTGGTCCTCTTCCAGTCCGACATGCCGGTGCCCCGCCCCTGTGGTCCATTCATTCTGCGGTCACACACACACACACACACACACAGTACTGATTTGAAGCTGCATGTGCCTCCTGCAGGATGAAATACACCAGTGGGGGGGGGAGGGGGGGAGGGGTCAAGACACCAGGAAGAGGACACAGCGAGTCGAACTAAAAAAAAAAAACACGTCACCGTGAGCTGAGCGCAGAGAGGAGACGCAGACACACGGGTCACATGTGTCTCCGTCCATCACATGATCTACTGACACAGTAATGAAGGTGTAACAGGGTTTGTTTAATATCCACGGAAATCCAGTAAAGCCCACGTGAACGTGAACGAGTTTCCACGTGCTCCCCAGTTGTAGGTCAGAGGGGGCGATTATGAATACGACCCCGCCGAAAGGGTCGAGACACACTGCACGAAGCTAGTGGCTCACTGTGGAACGCAAAGGAGGCCTTGGAGGAGCTGGTGGAGGCCTTGGAGGAGCTGGTGGAGGCCTTGGAGGAGCTGGTGGAGGCCTTGGAGGAGCTGGTGGAGGCCTTGGAGGAGCTAAAGTTAGCTCCAACTCCAGCGGAAACGAACCCACCTACGCAGCTACACAGCTAGCATCCGCCGCGGCAAAGTGTCCCCGAGCAAGACGCCGTACCCCCCCCCCCCCCCCCGTACCCCCGACCCCCACCCCCCACCCCCCCGCTGCAAGTGATCTGCACAAGATCCCAACGCGGCTCAAATGTCACGCTGCTGTTTCAGCGCGGCGCTTCCTCCAATCCCACACTGCACAGCGTCATATCTCAGTATCACTGTAGCAGGATGTGTGTGTGTGTGTGTGTGTGCGCGTGCGCGTGTGTGCGTGCGTTCTACCACGCCGCTCCCTATCACCCTCCATCATCGTGAGTCGAGGGGTTGTGGTTCCTAGAGAAGCACTTTACTTAAATTAGGCCCTCAACGGCTCGACGTGCAGGTGTCAGCGTGTGCGTGTGTGTGTCTGTGTGTGCGTGTG
Organism: Pungitius pungitius; assembly: GCF_949316345.1. Classification (NCBI taxonomy): domain Eukaryota; kingdom Metazoa; phylum Chordata; class Actinopteri; order Perciformes; family Gasterosteidae; genus Pungitius; species Pungitius pungitius. The sequence goes on along the minus strand of NW_026909827.1, from coordinate 1,551 downwards.
TGTGTCTGTGTGTGTGTGTGTGTGTGTGTGCGTGAGACTGAACAAGAGAGACGAGCGGCATCGGCAGACAGCGAAAGCGAGAGAGAGGCAACAAGGGAGCGAGCGGGGGAAGTGAGAGGGAAGGAGTCACGGAGGTAGAGGGGAAGGAAAGGAAACGAGCGGCCAGGAAGGAGACAGAGGGAGGGAGCAGGTGAAGTCCGACCTCATTTCATGGCTTTTCCTTTTTTTTCTTTCTGCTTTATATTCCCTCATTGTGGTAATATTTACACAGGAATCAAGGATTATTGGAGAGATTCTAGCAAGGAAAGGGGGGGAGAAAAGGAACCAAAGGGAGGAGAAGAGGAGGCTGGAGATTTCAGGGCTGCAACCAACAATTCCTCGTTTACGGTGTGAAGTGAGAAAGAGGCCTCCAACCCGTCGGCCTGCTCCCTCGGACCAACACAGACGTCCTCTGACACACATTCACATCATTGTTTGAAAAGACACACGTCACATACAGACCAATATGCAATATAAGGTCTACTCATAGTTAATGCATTATTCTGATCAAGCAGAAATGCCAAACATTTAAGGGCTCCAGTTTCTTAATTATGGGGGAATTTCTAATTGATTTTGGAAAAACCGCTGTGCTGATGAACATAACAACACAAAGCTGAAATGTGACAGCGGGCTCTTCCTTTCCGTTTGATTGACGCGTCCGTGTGACAATGACGAGCCTTTCTGTCACTTCTCTCTGCACCAATCACACGGACTCGTGAGATGCACCTTTACACAAAGTCAGCAACAGATCACGTGACCGCAAAGAGCACACATCTGCATGCCACCGGCTGAAGGGGAACCCACGAGACGCTTGGGTCGAAGATATTTGTCTTCTTGTGATTATTTATCGATGCGCCGAGTTCAGAAATGTGTCATCTCTGGCAGCGACATCGACGCCGCTGAAAGGGGGCGCTTGATTTGAGTTCTTTTCAAGACAAAGCGGGAAACAAATGGAAGAGCCGATAAAACGCAGACGAGAACAACGCTGAGAGGTTCTAATGAAGCACGAACACACACACACACACACAATAGACTGCCCTGTATTATGCATGCGCACATGCTTCCAAAACATTACAAAAACACACATCAAAACGACCGAACAAGACAGTAGGCGGTTATTAGAGAGACAAAAGAGGAAAATAGAGAGAAGGAGAAGAGACACTTTAGCATCAATCAAAGAGAGAGAGAGAGAGACACAGAGAGAGAGAGAGACACAGAGACACAGAGAGAGAGAGACACAGAGAGAGAGAGAGAGAGACAGAGAGAGAGAGAGAGAGAGAGACCCACACAAAAAGGAGAGTGTGCTTTTAATCAGCCCCGGTCCAAAATTTAGACATGCACACACGGAGGCACAAGCAGTCCCAGTAGGATTAGGACCTGAGCACTGTGTGTGCGTGCGTGTGTGTGTGTGTGTGTGCGTCCCACGAGACTGATTAGCCATGAATGACTGATGACGGATCTTTGTTGTTGTTTTCTCTCTCTCTCTCTTTCGCAACTCTCTTTTCTTGTTTT
>NW_026909826.1:0-17092 GCF_949316345.1 Pungitius pungitius | reverse complement strand
CGTAGATTTCTTTATGTGTGTGTGTTTAATCTGAAAACCTTAAAATCTCATACACATGTCCAAAAAAAGGAATTACACTGGTACGATAAATATGCGAGAATCCAACTGCACCTGCAATAGCCTGAGGAGATCCAGGGGTAGATGGAGCGGAGGGGAAGTTATTACTGTTGTGGTCCGACGGGTAAATCTGAAAGAATTGATCGAGCAGACCAACAGTATTGATTTTCACTGCAATAGCGGACCATTGTGTCGCCATGACAGGTTCTCCTACATGATGGAATGAGTTCCATATCATACGGTATTTATCTCGACTCAACGTAAATGTCATAAAATATGAACTAAAAGAATCAAAGAGAAATATAGTGGGAAGTTCATCTGTTTTTAGCAACAAGACGACACTAAAACACTAATGGAACGATTTATCTTCTTCGCATCATCATTTTAATTAAAATTATTCACGCAGATCACACCCAACATGACATATTTTCACTTAGGAGATAAAAATACACAGTTTCATCGCCCAGCACTAATTTTGAAAAGCAAATAAACAGCAAACAACTCACTGAGGCAAGAGCCTTCCCAATTTCATCTCCTGAGCTGCCAGCTGTGGTTCCTCGGTTTGCTGCAGAGACAAAAGAAATCACAAAGTCAGATAACGCGTTTATTTTGTTCTTGGGGGGGGGGGGGGGGGGGGATAAACCCCTTTTAACATCATAAACAAGTTTATTCGTACGACGTCCTTACCCATGATGCTCTCTCCGTTGATGGCGGGGGTGTGGCTGTAGGTGGCGGGGGCCGAGTGGAAGCCGTTGACTTCGCTGCCGTGCAGCGGATAGTTCTGTGGGGACAGAGGCAGGGGTTGACGCTTCTGGAAAGGGAATACAAGTAGCTTCGTGAGGCACAAACCCCTTGGAAAGATGTGAAAGATGTTTAGTGAAGGAAGGCTCAATTGTTACTCATCATTTTGGTCAACAGGTATTTTATGCTTTTGTGCTTTTATCGATTGAAAACATTTCTGAAGAATAGTAATTCATCCAACGCACCATCCTTTCCTGTGGGTTAATTGCAGAGAAGGAGCCCGGCTGTCCGATGTGAGGAGAGTTACCCAGCATGGCGGAGTAGCCAGAGGACGACCACGGGTCTTCTGGAGTAAAACACGAGACACACGTCGCAAATATGAAGACACCTTTTACGAGGAGAAACAGGCCAATGAGACAAATGAATTCCCGTGATGTTGCGCGAAAGGTTACCTTGCATATAGAAAGGGTAGACCGCTCCAGGCTTAGCACCAGGATATCCTCCGTTGTCCCTTGCATACTCGTCACCAGATGTGGAAGCGTACACCTGAACAAACATTCAGACAGTGAGACCGAGATTCCGAAAACAACAACCGCATACTTCACCGTGGACATTTTACGACTGAGGGGGTTCATTCATCGTTTGAAGTTTCACTCGGTTTGTGTCCCCGGGAGCGTCACGACGGAGAGACAAAGTAATAAGGAATCAATCCACCCTGATCCTTGCTCCCCCCCCCCATAGCCTCAAGTGGCCACAAGGTGGCGGCGGGGAGTCTGGCGGCTGCTCGGCACAGCGGCGGCGGCCATGCCACGCTGGGCACAGCGACGGCTCCAGTCCCAGCGCACAGTGAGCGCTTCCTCTTGCTCCCGGGACCCCAGTGACATCGCCCTGCCTCGCCCCGCAGCCCCTCCCTGCAACACACCCGGTATCAGCTGGCACGCATGCCGGGCCTTCGGGCGAGCCAACACTCTCTCTCTCTCTCTCTCTCCCTCCCTCTCCCACCAGCAAATACCTCAGAAAAACCGGCACCATCACGTTCTCTGCGGCGTCAACGAGGAGGACTGGATTCAGTGATGACATTTCATAGCAGCGCCCCCCCCCCCCCCCCCCGCCGCCCGAAGAGTCCGATCACACGTCATATCCCACACGGCCGCTAACAGAAACGGGCGCCGGGGGCCTCGGAGTGACGCGTCTCCGCGCTCCGAGGTGGACATTCGCAGCCCTCGGTTACCCCCCCCCCCCCCCCAAAAAACCCGCCATCAGACGCCACTCGGTTCGTCTTATTCCTCCTCCTCCTCCTCCGCTGTGGCAACACGGCAAAGAGGAAGTAAGAGGCTAGGCTGCAAAGAATGCTAATCCGGAGAAGGGATTTCTTTTTTTTTTCTTTTTTCTGTAATTTGATTTAACAGGGAGAAGTGGAAAGGGAATGGAGAGATGCACTTCTAATTACAGAGCCATCTGCCTGTTCCTGGACCACATCCAACTCCACAGGCAGCTGGGCTGAGGAGAGGGAAAGAGAGAGAGAGAGGGAGAGAGAGAGAGAGATGGGGGCTGGGATTCAGTCAGAAAGAGAGAGAGAGAAAGAGAGAGAGAGGGAGAGAGAGAGAGAGATGGGGGCTGGGATTCAGTCAGAAAGAGAGAGAGAGAAAGAGAGAGAGAGGGAGAGAGGGATTGCAGAGGGTGGTAAAGGGGCAAGGGGGAGAATCGAAGAGGGGGGGGGGGGTGAAAAATGGAAGGCCCTGGTGATTTATGAAATGGGTAGAGAGATAGGGGGTGTTAAAGGGGGAGTGGGGGGGGGGGGGGACAGGAGAAGGTAATCTAAATGACTTAAACAAAGCTTGATATGGCCAGGGGAGTGTGACGGAAGCAGGGGATTTAAAACGATCGCGGTTAATTCGGGGGGAAAACATGACGGAGATGGCTTCATTTGACAATAGGCTTTGAGTTGTTCTTTCACGGGGGGCGGGGGGGGGAAACAATGTCGAGTGAATCCTGCTGCTCTGGATGGGAACAGAGGACCACACAATGACTGGTGCTGCTGGATAATTGTATTCTCCTCTCAGGGAAGAAAAAGGAAGGGATTTCTAGGGGTAAAATCCTCGACTAATAAAGGGTTTAAAGTAATTCAGGTTACGAGCGTGCAAAGGTCTAGAAAAACACGCCGTTGTGGCAAAGGGGCCGAGGAGCAGATGAAGATTAACAAACCGACCTCAGAGCTTTTTTTTGTGATGGTCTATTGCACAACTAGGGGGCAGAAGAGAAGTTCCGGCGTGTCGTTTGATTGTTGCAGGTGAGAGGGGGGTGGGGGGGTGGGGGGGGGTTCATGGGTGGGTTAGAGAAGCCAAAGGAGCTCAAGGGAAAATGGCCTTTACGTTGCAGCCCGTTATCAAGCCATTTGCTGGCTTATGGCAACGAGATTTAAGTAACAAGAGTAGATTTAAAAAAAAAAGATAAAGAGCATGTCGGTGGGAGTGGGAGCGGGGGGGGGGTGTAGAGAAGCAGGAGAGGATCATCATCATCGGCAGTCATTAATCTGGGCTCAGACACGGGGCTAAGAGGCCTCGCAAGCACCGCGCCTCACAACTGGGTCACTCACAGTAGGTGGGTGGGGGAGGGGGAGCGAGGGGGGGGGGGGGGGGGGGGGGGCGGGAGGCCCACCCAGGCCATCATGTGGTGAAGCGTAGGCAGAGGGCTGGGACAGGGGGGGGGGGAATTCACGCATGCAGACACCTCCTCGGTCGCAAAACCACGCAGCCATCGTTCACCCTGCAGGGAACGACTGAGGTTCAGACAGCGGAAAAAATAAAAGGGGGGAGGGCGGGGGGGGGGGGGCAGCAGACAGAGTGTTCAGGCTATCTCCGTGGTGCGGTCACCGCGGCGGAGAGTGTCCACACGCTGAGGTTTCAGCGGCCACTTCAACATGACAACACCCATCAGGTGGGGGACAGCACTGGCGTCGTATCGTTGGTGAATAAGCGGCGTGGACCCCCCCCCTTCGTCAAAAGCAGCCCGAGGTTTGCATCCCTCGCGTCTTTGTCTCGAAAAATAAAGAGTCTGAATGCAACGCGGTTAATGCTCGACTTAATTTCCTGCCGGATTATGCGTCCACGGCTCCGTGATTTTGGACCCAGCCAGCCATATAAATCCTTTCATTTCACTCCGTCCATGCGTTAAAAAAAACAAAAAACAACATCAGCACAGGCACGAGTCAATCGTCATTTAACTTTTCCATGCGAGTGATGCGCAGATTTCAATAAGATTGTATTGTGGAAAAGGGCCAACGTGGTGTCAATGCTTCGTGGTATTCAAATGGGGCAAACGGGGAGTCCGATCGATCCCGGGTCTTCGGCAGCTGAAGCCCGGTGGAAAATAACCTATAAATGGGAACGATGTGTGCGGCCCGGTTGAGTCGCTTTAAAACCGACCGACGGCGAGACGCGTCGAGGATGCGTTCGAACGCGTCGCGGTGACTGGTGTTTCCAGCAATGTGAGGCTGCCATCATCCACGCGTCAGCTGCTGGGAATTCTGGGCCCGCTGACAAAATGTGACACTTGGTGCGGCGTATCAAAGCCCTGCATGCTACTGCCGAGCACTTGGAGCAAGAATTGAAGAGTTTGTAAACACTCCAGTTAAAAAAAAAAACGCTCCACAAATTTAAAACCCACGGAACCACAACCGTTGTGAATAAAAATACTTTAAAACTCCAAGACCCAAATTCAAAAAAGGGAGAAATTTACAGATTGCAAACTTCCCGAACGGCTTCTACATTGTCCTTGTAGGAAAGGCCATTCATTCATTCATTCATTTTTTTAATCTAAAGTCCACAACCAGAAGAAATAAGAATTTAAATAGAAGCGTTAGTATATCTTTATATGCGTTGATAAACTCACTTCATTACTCTTGCGGAAATAATTAAAGGCATTTTATCCCGTTTTTTGGCTCACCTTTTCCCAAACTTGCATCTTTGCACAAAACGTATATTTTTAAAAACGTTTGCATAGTCCTCTGGTCCGTGCATTCATATGAATAGATTCTAAGGCCGAAGGGAATATGCACGCGTTAGGGACGTAATGAGCAAACAACTGGAGAAATGAGACTTTTCGATATAGTTTAACTGTCGTTAAACCTCGCAGATTCTTGCCGAATTTAAAAAGTTACACGCTTCGAGCGCTTGATAAACAAATAGGAACTTGTTGTTGTTGTTGTATTGCTTTAGCAAATCCTCGAAAAAAACTTGTAACTGGATCCAAATTAGAACCAGCCGCCACCTCCCGACCCTCGTTGACCCCTCACTGGCTGCATGAAACACGTGTGCCTTCATTACCCAAAATCCAGCAACTCTGTTCTTACAAAACCCACAAATCCAAAGCAAGAACGCCGAAGGAGGTGAGCTGCCCAACTTGACAAAGTACCTAAAAAAAAAAAAAATCCTATAAATTTGCTCGTCTACATGACAACCGGGCCCCGAACACCACTCGAAGCCACTCGAGTGCAGTGCGGAGGCTCTGCGATGATGTTTATTGGGCTCCGAGTTGCCCCCGACTGTCAGCTCACAGAGTCTGACGGAACGGAGGCTCTTCACCCCCCCCCCCCCCCCCTCATCCCCCCCCCCCCCCCTACGTCTGTCACGGAACCGCTCAAGCAGAGTGGAGAGAGCAGCGACTGTGTCTATATGTAGCAAGAGAGAGAGAGAGAGAGAGAGAGAGAGAGAGAGACTGCGCTGTGAAGGCGAGCAGAAATAAGCTCTCACCGAGGACGGCAGGCCAGGGGGTTTCCGAATCTTCTTTGGCTGGGGTTCTGCATACAGGGGGATGGGGGGGGGGGGGGGCGGAGAAACAGAGAAACGGTGAAAGAGAGAAACAGAAGAACACACATGAAGACACGTCTCACAAATGTGACGTCAGTCCACGTCTGACTGGGTTCTAAAATCCAACAAGTAGACACACAAGATGTGCACGTCTAGCAGTGTGCATTTATATGTACAAACCTATTTAGACAAAGCACAGTGGGACAAAATAACAGCGTTTCTACGATTTGAAGAGAATTATATGAACCCAGGAAGTAAATCGTAACCATTGAAAAGAAAGAGAAAAAAAAAAAAAAAAACACTGCAAGGGGAATTCCAGATAAAAGAAAGATGAACAAACAGGTCGTGTCCAGTTGTATCACCTAGGCCTCCATCCGGCGGCCTTCTCCTTGGGTTGGTGGGGTACGACGGGTAAAACTGGGAGCCGGTTTTCAGGCCGGAGGGGGACATGGCGTCGGGGCTGGGCATCGCTATTTCACTAGGTAGAAAACCAGGCTGCTAGAACAGAGAAAGATGGAGAAACACAAGGCCTTTACAATCAACTACTTACGGGGGCGTGGAACGGCACAAACAACTTCTCTTCTGGGAAATGAAGGCAGTTAATTCAAAGTGTTTAGCATGAAAAGAGAAGTGAGAAAACAGGGCTTCCTTTAGATGGCACATTACATAAATTCATCTCATCACCTTTGCAGGGCGTTGCAGTGAACGAGCTAAATGCTAAACATACCTGGCTTACAAAGGGAGGGTACGATGGCCTCTCATTTTTACCTGCAAGATAAAAAAAAGTGAAAATCGTATCAACGTTAATGCGAGTGAAACCATGAGAAAAATAGCTTCCTTTGAGTTTATTTATTTTTAAAGTACGAAAGGTCCAGGATGCCCCCCTCCCCCCCCCCCCTTTTTTCAGTACGCTCAGCTGCAGAAAGGCGCCTGCCAGACAAAACCCTGGGGAAGGTTTCTGCTTCAGTGCCCCAACATCCTCACACTCATGAACACACACACACACACACACACACACACACACACACACACACACACACACACACACACACACACACACACACACACACACACACACACACACACACACACACACACACACACACACACACACACACACACACACACACACACACACACAACAAAGTATGCGTAACAGTCAAATCGGCCATTATCAACACGATTATTTTATCCTCCATCACAGGAAAGGAAACTCGCACTTCTTTTTAAAAGGCGACCTAAAATGACACAAACATACCTGCGACCCCCGCACTGATGAACGGGGAGGACAAGCCTTCGTGCTCGTTGTAGTGGGATCCCTCAACGTAGCCCTGAGGGGACAACGGCAAGACACGCAACAACGACGACATGAGTAAGAAAAGAGGAGACAGACAAATGCAATACGAGTCATGCAGGCTCCAACATGGGGGGGCCACACTCGAATGATAAACCGCGTTTAGTGGTCTTGTTAATGCACCCACGTGGCTGTCTTAGTGGGTACCCTCCCTCAGCTCTTTCCGTCTAACTAACAGGACCCGTGCCAAACAAATCTGCATCAGCTCCGGGGATTCGATCCTGACTTTTTTTTTTTTTTTTTTTAATTATCAACTTGTGGTAATCAAAGCCTGCTGCATCTATTTCACCCCGCGTTCCTTGTATTTACACAAGAGTTGTGCCAAGACGGTTAAAGCGGATGTTAGGGCCGCAATTACCGGTGGGCTTCCACAGAGGTTCTGGGCTACTCGACAGCCTGCCAACGCAGGATCCCGAGCCAAGGTTATTAGGTAGAGAGTAAAACTACCACTTCAGATCAAACATGGCACACGGCACGAAACGGTACTGAGCTGTTGTGCTGGTAGGGGGGGGGGGGGGGGGGGGGGGGGAGAGAAGGTGTGTGTGTGTGTGTGACAATAATCACGGCATCTGGTGCGGAACACTTGGACCTCGAAAACTCTGATTGGTGTGCGGCTCGGGAGTGCGAGAGAGCGTTGTTTTTGGATCTTACCCGTCCTTGGCTGAACGAGGGGCTGTTCTGTTCTGCCGGGCCCCAAGACCCGGAGCCGCTGCGCTCGTCTATTGCTGCAAGGAGACATATTGTTAAGATTCACGGAGGAGGGAGAAGGGGGGGGGGGGGGGGGGAACAGCGACAGATGAAAGACTCGAGAAAGCAGGTTGGATTAACGCAGCGATGTTGGCCCATCCCCTGATGACGAGAGCGCGTAAATCGTTATCCCGTGCGTCGCTACGGATACGGGGAAGTGTCCCGACGTGGGATACCAGGGGAACCTGCCCCCTCCCCCCCCCCCCACTCTGTCCTACTCTGGACATCGGCCGTCCTTAAGTGGCCACAGTGGGCTTGCGCGAGCCAAGAGGGAGCGTCTCTATTGATCAAAGGAGCCGCTGTCGCAAGGCAATGTTACACCATTTCACCCCCCAAAAATAAATAAATAAATAAACTAATTATTATGCTGCTGAGCGTACCCATCAGCGTTTATCGCGGTCACTGAATAGCACACATTTAACCATTTAATAACTCGACATACACTCGAATGGAATTGACACACATGAACATGTGGAGTAACAAAAATGCATTGAGCCCAAATATGAACGTTTTAGGGTAAAGAAAAAGGCCGATGTGTGACACAAAGGGAAAAGACGCAGCCAAAAGACTGGTGGAGCAGAAATACCCCCATCATCCCCTTCTCCCTGTCTTATGCACTAATGCTATCCGGGCTCTCCGGAGACACAAGCCTTAATTGCATGCTGATTTGCATAATTGTGCATATTAATGCAGTTTCCTTATGAATATTCATATTTCGCCTTTGATTTTTTTTTTTTGCCTAATTAAAAAAAATGTGTGTGAGAAGGCAAAAGAGAGCGAGCGAGGAAGGAGGAAGCGAGGGGACGAGAGGGAGGGAGGGGAGGGCAGAGCGAGAGGGGTCTGCCTGAGATCAGCAGCCCGACTGACGAGCGAGAATGAGTGATGAGACTAACAGAGCGGTGCAGGCACCTACACACGCCGCGACAGCCGTGATCTATGGCGCCCGGCGCCGCCGGCGTGGAGAATCAGGCGGGCAGCGAGGAGAGGGGACCTCGAAAGATCAGCCTCGCTCACCGTCACAGACGGGGGGTGTGGGGGGGGGGGGGGGACAACCGTGTCCGATGGCACGCGACGCCGGTGAGGCGCTCGCCGCTAAATAAAGATGACAGACTTTGTATGAAAGACACACGAGCCCAGAAGCTGCCGCCAGGAGAAGGGATCCCCAAATTGGTGAGATTAAATAATAATAATAATAAAAGAAGAAAGATGCATTTCGAAAGGATCAATTCATCGTAAAAATCGCCTCTTTGTTCCACCTCGGGAAGCCGCGGCTTCCTTCGAGGAGGAGGAGGAGACCGGCAGACCGCGACGCATTTCTCACACGTCCAGGTGACCCCCAGCGATGCGAGCCGTCCACTGTCGGCGGCGCCCGCCAGGCCGAGCGGCGGGGTCGGCGGGCGGATAACTTCACAGGAATGCTCCACACAAAACGCGTTTGCCTCCCTTTGGCCAGCGGGGGAGGGGGAAGTGGGGGGCAGAGGATGGAGCGAAATAAGCACAACTGTGCAGGAGCAAGTCTGACAACATTGTGTCACACACTCGCCGGAGTAATTAACTCTGAGGCAATTAAAACAAGGCGGAGACGCCACCGGGCCGGAAGCGAGGCCGCCTCGGTGGTCGATCATCGCAGGTGCGAAAGCAAAAAACAGGAAATAAAAAGCTGCCAAGAAGCTTCAAACGCCGTAATGAAAAGTAATACACGGAGGTCAGATGCTTACAGTAGCCACTGGATTGGGAGTTATTTATATCCTGTGTACTTTTGCTCTTGTACGCGCAAGTAAGCAGGTTTTAAAGTCTAACTGTGAAAACAAGATGTGTTCCGTACCATTCAAAGTAGGTCAGAGATGAACTCCAACATCCATTATTTTGGCCAGTACACATATTTTTAGTACTTTTTGTTTTAAACCAACCCTTCACCTGTGACCCAAAAAAAAAAAAAGAAAGAAAAAGGAATAGCTGTGAACACGTTTGCATTCTCGCCGAAATCTAAAGGACAAACGCAGATCTGCCTGGTCTGGGCTTTATTTCCTTCTTATTTCCTTACTTACTCCACTATTGATCTTTTCATTTCTCCAGTCGCCCTGCAGTGCTGCTCTGCAAGACGTACTTTGTATGAATATAAATGTATATCCCCAAAACAAAGCTCTCGTACTGCCGCTAGTGTAGCCGCCTTTTAAAAGGCTGCAATTGATCAGCGTGTCATGGAATACGTCGATGTGATGTTCTCATACCGGCAACACTTTATTACAGCTTACAGTTTTCCTATCACATTGGTGAAATCAGAAAAAAACAACAACATTTAATTCTTTGACAATCTTCCTTTAACCGTGAATAACAACGTGACTCGAGTATCACAATAGTATCACAGAGCAATGAAACCCATCATTATGCTGGATTATGATTACTGGTGGATGTTCGGGCTGAGTGATAATTCTTCCAATTGAATCGCATCGTAATAAAATCATATGTTGAGACGTCACAGTGTGTTGTCTAAATTGATAAAGCTCAAGCATATCACTCAGATAATGAGATTTTGCTACAAAGTTTCATTAAAGAGATACTCTTTGCTACTCTTTGCTACTTTTTTCATTCGCCAAAATAAATTCACGCCAGAGTGATTATTTCCTGTATACTATTGTGTTACTGGATCTAATACCGAAACCTTTCCCATCTTCACACAGCTTTAGCGACATAAAGATGGAGATCGGTCGACATGATGCTCAAATAGGGAAAACAAGACGTAGCATAGAAAGTACCCCGCTCTAATCTACGAGTTACAAAACGCACACGAGAAGGGTTTGCCGTTAAAACGACGTTCTCCGGGGCGAACGCGGCGTCCGTCGGGGGCCTCGGCCGGCGTGACGGCGCTTCTGCAGAAACATTTAGTTCTCCGCCGCAGAGCCTTACGAAAACATCTAGTTTAGCTGAAGACGGAAACCACTCTCCTCACCCGCCGCGACGCACAGCGTAGAGAGACGCGCGGCCCGCAACTCGTGCAGGTGCACAACCAGGTGCACAACAAGGTGCACAACAAGGTACACAACAAGGTACACAACCGGGAGCGCAGAAAGTCACGAGCCAGCGAGGCAGCTACCGGGAGAGGCCAGAAGTGTAAATTCACAATGCTGTTTGTTGTGATCTCAGGGAAACGAGCCTGTCGCGTCCCTGGTATGTACTGTGTGTGTGTGTGTGTGTGTGTGTGTGTGTGTGTTGGGGGGTTTGGAGACGCTGCCAGCAGCTGCAGAGGTGACGGAGGGGACGCCTGCCTGAAGGCTTGTTGGCTTGGCCAGCTCCCACCACACACTATCACACTCTGCCTCCCCTGCTTCTCAAACATCCCACACTTCTTGCCAATCCTCCTCTCTCTCTCTCTCTCTCTCTCTCTTTTTCTCTGCACCCCGATACACTCTGCGACCCCCCCCCCACACACACACACACACACGCCACTGAGGAAGGGAGAAGGACGCCTAATGCAATTAGCACCCCTCTGAGCCCCTTTGTGTTGATGAATAGAGGTGGTCTGGTGGGCCACTAGGCTGCTTGCTGCCGTTCCCGCGCTGCTGGATCCCTGAATATACAAGCCGGGCCGAGCGACGTCATAGGCGGACATTGTTCTTTAATGGTCATCATTTATACGATAAATGGGTTAGACCCGAAAGCCAAATTGTATTTTGAAGTAATAAGCCATTTGCCAGCGTGGCCATTTAAAAAGAAGCTCCTGCTGACGAAACCCAGCCCTTTCATCTAAAGATATATATAAAGAAATCATCTACACCGAATTTTCTTCGAGATCCTTCTTAAAAACATCCGGTCTGTCGATGCGAGATTTGTTCCACGCGTACACAGCCCGCATTTTACTCGCCGCGTGCACTGCAACATGAAACAGATGTACAAAAACGCCAAAGTGCTATTAGATGGTACCTGCAGATCTCTCAGGCTTAAATGGGACTGCTGGCAACATTGCATTAAACTAGGTGTCAATGACAAGAGGGACCACAAGGAGATGTTGGGGGGGGGGGGGGGGGGAATGAACTCCTCACTGCTTAGTAATTGCTTGCTGTAATAGAAACAAACAGAATGCTGCCTTCCACAGGCTGATCCCCCCCTCCCCCTCTATTCAACAAGCTCCCTCGTCCACTCGGGCCGCTCACTGCACGCTGGGCCGGTTCAAGAGGGGGGGGGGGGGGGAGACATTGTCTCGGGCTCGAGCCATTTCCTGCAGATCAGTGGGGGTAAGAGCCCCGGGCGCGTTGGGGGAGGAGTGTTTTACACTTCAGGGTGGAGGAGTCGTTTCAAGTCCATAAGCCCCCGTTTTTGTTTTTTCTTCTTCTTCTTCTAGCCTTTGTTCCTCAGTGGCCAAGTTCTCACTCTGGGGAACACTGGGGAGTGTGACTCGATTTCACACGCCAGGTTGGGGGGGGGGGGGGGGGGGGGTGACAGAGGAACGAAAGTAACACGACTCACTAATAACATGCAGGAAGAGAGTAAAAGCTCACTCAAAGGGCTTCGGGTGCTGGAGGGGGTTAACTGCAGCTACTTTGCACTTTAAAAAAAGAAGCGCTCGCCAAAGCAATAAGGGGACGGATCCGCAGACACGTGTAAAAATAAACGCGTGGGTACTAACAAATCTTTATACAGAAAGGGATCAGACATAAAAGGATATTTCTTTTCTCAACATGAGAATCAGGGAAATACCAAACTTTCTTTGAAATGTTCCATTTCTTGCAATTCAATACAAGATCAAAAGATTGTTCTTTGGTAGCAAGTTTCTTCTATGAAAACTGACATCAGCCGATGGTTTAACCCAGAGGTTGAGTTGAATTTGGTGAGGGGGGGGGCATTTACGTCAACAAAATGAAGAGAAGAAGAGAAGAGGCTGCAAAAAACGGTGACGTTTGGGGAAAAAGCTCACCTGATCCCTGAAACTGGCTGCTGGCGAGCGTCATGGTCCTGTTCTTCCCGTTGGCTACTGGCGGCGCGAACATCTGCAAGACAAAAGAGGAAAAGACGCTTAAACTGACAAAAGGGCGGCACACTTCACACATCCTAGTTCCACTAATAAGAGGACATCGCGCACGCGTGTCGCTCAGTCCTCGTACGTACGTACTTACATACGTGTGTGTGTGTGTGTGTGTGTGTGTGCGCTCTTGCAGGCATTTCAGTTTTGGATGAGTCTAAAGTGAGATGTTAGCCATTTAAAAACGTGCGGTTCCACCGTTTTTAAACGTCTTCTAGCGTGACACTAAAACATGCGGATGAAGGTTAGATGAGGTAAACATGCTTTGTACGGCATTGCGAAATGAAACCGTATCCACGCTTGACGTTGTGATGAGGCGTTTTGTCACTGTGGGCTTCACCAGGAGCCTGTGATGTGGTCTAAATGGCGTTCAGTAACGTGGCCAAACTCTACTGTAGAAACCAGACCTTTTTTCTAAGTAGGACACAAAAACACAATCTGCCACAACCACACACCATCTCCTTTTTTTCTTTTCTCCTCTTCTCTTTTTAAACAGACCGATTTGGACGCCATCTTTGTTTTTTTTGTTTCCCCCCCCCCCTCCCGCTACAGTTTGGCCGCAGATATCTCAGACGCGTTTAGTTTTCCTTTTTTTTTATTCCACGTCCAATCTAGCGTGCGTTTCTGTGACTCGCCAGCTAATAAACAAACGGGACATTTGTTTGTACAATTTGACAGTTTCTCACCCAATTATCAACGTCATATTTAAACTGAACATCTGCCGATAGAAATTGGCAGCTCATCAATTTGAGCTTTTTTCCTGAAACAAACCGAAACGCCTAATGAGAACCTCCCACAAAGCCGCCCCCCGTCACAACGAGGGTTTTCCTTTCATGGGGAAAGGGTGTCTGTAAATGCCGATGGTGTGGCAGAGAATGCGGATATTAACAAAAGCAGCTGGCCGAATCATGCAAGTCGTTATAACGAAGCTCCACCAACCGAGTTCATGCACAACAACGCCTAAATAAAAAGGAAAAAGAAACAAAAAAAAAAGCTAGTGTTCCACTCAATGAAATGACAACGAGTCTAGAAAAAATATAAACACTTCCGGTTTAATCAACTGTAGTCCGTCTAAAGAAATCTCATGGGGCATTAAGTCTGCTGACGCATTGATGTGTCCCATGTATGGTAATTATCCAGAGCTAGTGGGCTTATTGGGGGGGGGGGCGGGAATAAGCAATGCAGCTCTGTTGCGCCCGTGAGCCGTTTACGTCGGAGTAAAGTTAAAAAAAAATAAGGCCTCACAACAGAATGAAACAGGTGAATAAAAGCAGAGCGGAATACTTCCATCCACTTTGGAGATAACGTCTGGCGGATTCCTCTTGAACGCATCAAAATGTCAAAGCGGAGAGAAAAGCCGACGCGGCCCGATTCGCGTGTAAACAATATTTCCACTTCAAATACGCGTTTCTGCAGTCGTTCCCGGATCGTTATTTACTTTTGTTTTTTGGGGGGGGGGTGGGGTTTCAGCGGATACCGGCTCGAGGATCCACTTCCGCGTCGCCGCGTCCCCCCCGCCTGCATCGTGGCGTGACCTACGCGCATTAAAACCTGAATTCATTTTTACCAGTCACCCTGGAGGTACATCAGTGATTTACTTGCCATGCTTTGATGTAATCAGTACTACCTTTGCATGCCAAGAGTGATGGATGGAAATATCTTGGGCTGACAAAACCTATTGTTAAAAACAAAACAAAAAACAAAAAAAGATTGCAGATTTTGAGAAATTAAATTTTTCCCCACTGTTTTTTTTTCTTCTCCCTTGCTACCCCCCCCCCCCCCCCCCCCCCACTTCTGCTTACACCCAGGCCTGTATCGCACTCTCTTTAGCCCTTTCTCCCAGTGCCACCCACCTACCACTGCCACCCAGAACCACCCAGACTGCTCTCCCACTCTCTTACCGCACTGAAATCCAGGAGGTCGTTGAGTTCCTTGTCAGTTCCCACTGCAGCCATTCTTTGCTGCTGTTCGTTCATACCCTTCAGTCTCTAATAAACCCTATGAGAGAAATTTGCAGATACAGGGTTTTAATGGCACTAGCAAGCACAAAGATAATTTACATAATTCTCGTAAAAAAATAAAATAAAAAATAATTAAAAAAAACAGAGGGTGATGGTAATGAATGATTCAAACTACTCTGTCCTTGCTATATCACACTAGTGAGGCAAATTAAAAGAATGTAGGGCTAAGTCCGCCTCTTTCCTGAGGGAAAAAAAAACAAAACAACAAAGCAACTTTCTCCTTATTGCCTACGCATTAAATGTATGTTTGTGATTTTAGAAAAAACACCCAACTTAACACCCAAAAATGTGCATCCATACATGAGGAAAGGATCTTGTGCATCGGAGAAGTGGAAATATATATATATATATATATATATATATATATTTTAAAAGAAGCGTCGTCTATTGAGTCTCAGCTGGCCCAAACACACACAGCTCGGATTACTAGCTCGCTCACAACGGAGCGATGAGGGAAGACCCACAACATTTAGGCCGCTTGACACGACACACTTCTAGCAGGGTCTACAACCCCCCCACCCCCACCACCCCAAATCAAAGCAATAGACACTGCACGAAATGATGAATACTTTGCCCCTCGGTCAAATCACTACCAAGTAATGGGGCGGGGGGAGGTGTAGGAAAATAATAATAGTAATAATAATTTTACGCAACCCGGTCCTAATACAGCCATATGTCGACCATCGCTACATAAGAGAGAGTGTAACACGTTTACAATTACAGACATAATTGGGACTGTTGTTAGCCCAAGGAAAAGGAGGTGAGAGGCAGCGCTAATGACTGTATGCAAACACGTCATTACCGAATTACCATACGTCAACTCGGAGAGAGGAACCCTGTCACGTGACACAGAGAGCGCCCAACTCTGATGCCGGGGCGGCGGATCAGAGAGCCTCAACGTGGTGGGGGGGTGGGGGGGGGGGAATAGAGACGCTTGGACACCAACAGGTGGTGTGCTTTTACAGCCTCTTTTGTTATACAGTAGTGATGTCAGTTAGTTTGTATGGGGATACAAAAAAAGCAGAGGGAGGGGGGGGGGGTGGGGGTACATATTAGAAACGGAAATGGAGTTGTGGAATGTAAACGAGAGGTGGACGTGTGTGTGAGCGATGACAGAACCACTTGAAAGCAAGACACACAAAAGTATGAAATGTCATAAATTATTATGTGCATATATGAAAATGATTAAGTCACTCAGGGAGGGGGGGTGGGCGACAAAATCTGCAGTCCAGGTCTAGAGAACTCAGGCAAGCGGAACTAATTTAACCTTGAGACAAGGGAGGGAAGTGAACACACACACACACAGGTGTAAATAGGCTAGAAACACGGCTGTCGTCGCTTTTCCAAACTTTTGGATAAGACGGCGAAATCAAGGACAAAAAAAAAAAAAAAAAAGCTCTTCCAAGCACAGCACCAGAATAAACTTAAACACCGCTATTTAACCAACGAGTTAAACGGAGCGGAACGCACAGAGGGCCTTAATGGGACCAAATGGCATCTTCGGCTACCGATGGATCAATATTTGAAGCGAGCAGATTAAAGGGTCTTTGTCACCCCGACACAAGGCGGCTCGTTCCCCCCCCCACAGAGGAGCGTGCACTTCCAGTGGGAACAGCAACGGACGACCCCCCCCCCCAAAAAAAGCTCCCATTCAAATCTTAACACGACATACATGCACGTGTCTAGCTGACAATATACATGTGGCTTTTTAAGCTAATAATTTAGAACAATAAAAAAAGGGTAAATCAAGCACCTTCTAGCTGTCGAACAAGCATGTAATAACTGGTGTGGCCATTACAATATTAGGAAATATTAAAGCGAATTCCTGCGTTGTTTTTTTTAATTATTTTGACATCTTTTGGGTGTTATGTCTCCTGTCCCGTGTCACAATAAAAGCAAAACTAAAACATGGAAAAACAAGGGCCTGTGTGCTGAATGAGAGAAGCAATTCAACTGTTGATTCGTTGATTCAAATCCCCTACGACGACAACAAAAACAAAAAGGAAAACACCCCATGTGAATGTCAGAAATGTCATTATTATCAATTCATAACCAGGCTGGGTGAAACACTTTATAACAGCGAGGGTAAACACCCACATTATTTGATCCTCTCTGCTAGGCCACATCCAAAATAAAGGGCCCATCTACCCCTGACAACTGGTCCATTCACCTCAAAAGCGTGTTGACATCCCCCTGACACACACACACACACACAATTATAATTAAATTTAAAAAAGGGGCCTGACCCTTTGGGAATGAGAGCTTCAAAACTTCATGCAACAGAAGAGTGAGGTCTCTCCTTCACGTCCCAGAGTTCAGGTCGTGGTGGAGGAGTCGGTGTGGAGGG
>NW_026909825.1:0-32856 GCF_949316345.1 Pungitius pungitius | reverse complement strand
GCTCTCCGTGGGACGCACACACACACACACACAAATTAGAAATAAAAAAGGATCACAGCAAGGAAAAAATAAGTGTTGTCTGGACAAGCAGGAATAAATGATAATATATTACTGCACAGAATTTGCACAAATGGTTGTAAAAACATTCAAATTGCATTCATTTTAAAATAAGCAGAGTATTATCTACAATGAGCAGGAGTTGATCCTTAAAATAAATAAAAGATTTGAACGCCTTGCACTATCAAGCACACGATCTCCTGAAGTTCCATAAAATGGGAGCTCATGCAGTTAAGTTCTCATCACAAAATGGTCGACGCCAGACATGCGCAGTATTGATATTCCAGATCAGACGATGAAAGGCAAGAGAAGGTTCGACTTGTGCACAAACTCACGGTGCCTCGCTACTCCAACAGTACTTTTGCATCGGCAAGCAACGTACTTCAGTAGGAGGACGGGCTGAGCTTATTTCCTTTTGTCTTAAAAAACGACTGCATGTGATCACATCATTTACGGTGGTCTCACCTTAATTTAAAAAAAAAGCATTGGAATATTCATTGGACGGAATCCGAGGAATATTGGGATTGGCTTTTTTTTTTTGGCAAGTCCAAGTTTGTGCAGGGAGTGTAAAAACCAATGTAGTTGCACTGACATTTTCAAAAGTGGTCTTCTCATGTACAACTTGTAAACATTTGAATACACTTTTTTAAAGATAAGAATCTAACAAAAAAAAAAGGCTGCTAATAAATGAATACATTTGATGTATCTAATATATTTGCTGGGGTTAAAAAGCTTATGACAACAAACTGCTGTCTGCTTTCTCAGTCGGTGCTGCCTTCATATTAAATTTAAAAAAAAATCTGTCAATGTTAAAAAAAATATATACAAGATATGTATAGAGGAGAATGAAGTTTTGTTTAATTATTATCTCAAAAATACATATTAAGAGGGCATTTATTTTTAAAAATCATAGGATACTCATTTGGTTTGACAAACATCCAATGATGTGTGAACTTTTTTTACTAATCTTCTTTTTTTTTTTAATTAAATAAAATTTGTTTCCGCAGAAAATAATTAACTTTAGCACAAATGCACGGTATCACTAAATTACACACATGATCTCCCAAAGTGATTTAGTCTGGTGAAGCCCTTTGCTCCCGATCCCTGGGCAGAGGAACACGCTGCATTTGTGCTTCACAAAAGTTTCCAAAGTTTGCCGTTATTCAAAGAAAAATATTTCACAGACAGAAAACTACTAAATAAATTCCACATATCAACTTTGTTAAATTGGGCTACATGTCTGCACTTGTAAAGAAGCATTTGCATTTTTTTTATATGGATTCAAATAAAGTTTGTTTTTCATGTTTCTAAATATAAAACTAATATACTTTTCATCACTGAAGGAATGTTTCCAAAAACATTTCAAAATCCCCAACTTGCATGAATTGCTCTCGACTTGAAATATTTTTAAAATGTGCCCTTCTGTATTCTTCTTTTATCTCCCGATTTGTTTATTTAACAAATCACACATACGAACTCGGGACTAATCTAAAGTTGGTGGTAGGCGTGTTTTTTTTTTTTACATCATTTTAAAAACACTTTCTAAAGAGACGACATCCATAGCGAGGTCACTCAGAATGCACCCATTCATTTAGATAAAGACAATAGAGACGAATGAGCAGGCATTAACTCACCGTCCTGTAACTCACAGACTCGCAGAGAAGAGAAAAAGGGGGAGGATCGACGAGAGAGCCGGAGAGAAAAGCAGCGAGGGAGAGTTTGTCCTGGGAAGAAGCTGGAGATGATGGCCCTCCACGTGAGAGCCGCGAGTGGACGACCCCCCCCCCCCCCCCGACTGCAGCTCCTCAGCACCCAAACGTTCAGACGCAGACAGAGTCCCGCCAACGGCAAATAGCATCAACGCTGGTGTTAAAATGTTATTTTTAAATGCATTACATGTCGATGATGTGTGTGTTTTTTTAATGACGTATAAACTATGAACGAAAATGGCATACTCCCTTTGTCCATATGGGTGTGTGTGTGGGGTGGGGGGGGGGGGGTTAATCCTGATGGTAATAAATGTATTATTATTATATATAATGCTATAGGTATGTGGGGCTAATTAAATAAATATTTATACTTTTTTTCATCATGTAACGCTAATAGACAAAATCTTACTACTGATAAAATATGGTACACTGACTTCAACTCACTGTCGAGGTCTAAAGAGCACACATTTCAGCTGCCAAATTATATTATAACAGAAAGTGAGAGCAATAAAGTCAAATCAACATTTGATATGAGTGATTTGTATTTTTAATTTAAATGATAATTATAGCAACAATAGTCGGTGTGAGGTGGTTTTGTTTAAACTGTAAAAACATTGATTTAATAAGGCCTTATGTTAACTAAACGATTGGAGAGGGGGGGGGGGGATTCTCATAAGTCAATGACCCACATAAAAATAATAAAAAAGTGAATTCTTCTTTTCTGTCCTTATGCCAGTCCTCTGAATACCTGTCTCAAAAGAGTGATGAGGACATAAACAGCAAGTTCCACACAGGTAGACTGAAACAGGTGTGCATAATATCACAAGCAGAAGAAGAGAATATATCTAAAGGGGACAGCTGTGTAAACAGAGGCTTTATGACAACGCCGCTCATTTTCTGCTGATTGATTGGTTCTTTCAGATCACGTCGAATATAAAGTATGAGAGGAGAAAAAGATTGGAAGCAGTAGTGAGTGTACATTCCGCGCATGCTTCTGATGCCTGCCAGTGCATGTGAGCGTGCATGTGAGGGGTTAGCGAGGCCTGTCCCGATATCACACTTTTGTTTATTATTAAAAATTATTGCACATTTATTGCGATATGAGATATTATTGCACTTTTTAGACCATTTTATTCCACTGATAACATAATGAGAATAAAATAGCACAGTGACACACGTTTTATTTGTCAGAATAGTTGGACATTAGAAATTAATCCTAAATAAATAAAGCAAAAAAAAAAATCTAACTAATCCCAAGGGACACGGAGCGGGATATGCTGAACGGTGCTGAATGGATGGTGCATAACAATTATCTGGTCTGTCCCTCATCAGCGTCCTCACACTAAGAGGTGTGGACAGCGCAGGAGAGACCGTGACATGACAGCCACTGACCTTTGACACCCGCTCAGAGAGGCAGAGGGTCACGCAGAGGACACGGCGATGGAGGGAGAAGTCAACCGCATCCTTCCGCTCCGCCAGCAGGCCCGCGAGCAGCGTGGGCAGCAAGAGGAGCTCCGGCGCTTTCACCAAGGCCGCGCGTGTGTTTGGCTGCGAGCGAGGCGCCGGGGGGGGGGGTCGCGTGTCTTTCGGGAGGAAACGCAGAGGAAATCGCCTTTTTTTTTCTTCCCGGCAGCGTCGCCCTCGCCCTCGCCCTCCGCCTTTGCTCCGTCCCCGCCCACGGCCTCCGCCACGGCGCCAATAGGCGTCGTCTTCAGCGGGCCCGAGCGGGGGCGCGCGGCCCTTTTCGTCGCACGCCGCTGGCAGAAGGGAACCTGCGACATGCGGGTCGTACATTTCCCTCCGTGGTTTTTCCCGTACACGCCACGACCACCTCCAGCGGCGGAGGGCCCGAGAGGTTAAAAAGGCAGGAGGCACGGAAATGAGAAGGAGCAAAAAGCATCAGCTCTGTGTGAGGTGTGTGTGGGTGGCGAGGGGGCGGGGGTGAAAGGGGGGGGGGTACAACCTGGCACGGAACCAACCACTAATGCCCCTTAAATGTCAGAGGCTGCATCAGAAAGGAAGGCGGGCGGCGAGAACGAGACCACATTCACATTTTCAGGATGGCAGATGCTACAGTACGTCGACGCGTCGCACTGAGTGCGCACAAGGATGCCACGAAGGGGGTGTGTGTGTGTGTGTGTGGGGGGGGGGGGGCGGGTGCACATGAAAAAGTAGAAAGAAGGAGACTCATCCAGTAACGATGGAAGCAGCCCCATTCGAACCAAGTTGAGGGTGGATATCGCTCTCTCTCTCTCTCTCTCTCTCTGCCGGGGAGGGTGGGGTGGGGTGGGGTGGGGTTTGAGTCTGGTGTTGGGGGTGGGGTTAGATCGCTGGAGAGAGTGATCTTTTTTTTTTTTTTTCAGAGGGGTGAAAGGCGGACGGTCATGTGTGCAGAGCTCATGACAAAAGGCCCTTTTATGTGCAGCAAATGCAGATAGAGGAGGCTCCTTTGTGCACAGATGGAGATCCCATGCCTGGGTCTGCCTGCGGCGGAGAGGCGGTGGGGGAGGGGGGGGGGGGTTTGGTGAGGGGAAGGGAGGGGAGGGAATTGTGTCTCTGGCACAGAGAGTGCCATCACTGTGTCTGGTGGGGGGAAGGGGCACGGAAAAAGGAGAACCGAGCCATGCCGGTCCTGCCAGCTTCATGCAGCGAGGGAGGGGCCACGAGATCGGAACTAGTTACCAGAGAGGGCTGCATGCACTGCCCAACAAGGGGCACCGCCATGTCGGTTACAAAAGGCCTGTAGGGTTTGTCTGGACCAGCAGGACTTGCCAGAGAGTTTATACGATTACATGAAATCACGTCGAACTTATCCAAAACTAAACCAAAGGATTATTGGGTAAAAAAAAGGGTTGTGCAGGTACTCGTGGTGTCAATGATGGAGGCGGAAACACGGCGTACAATTTCAAGTTCAGTTTCAAATGGATTTCCTCATAGATGACCACCAACACACACACACACACACACACACACACACACACACACACACACACTGACAGTCAAGTTAACCCCAACACATAAGCCTGAGTAAAATCCACACAAAAATAAGTTTGCAAATATTTGACATATGTTAAGAATTACAGTTTGGGCTTAATTAGGACGTGTATTTAAATATGTGATTTAAAATGCTACCTTTTATCAGATACATACGGTACATATATAGACTTTAAATGAAATAAAGACAGACTTGGAGGAGGATAATATGACTCATGAACATTTGTGTCCCTGAGACACACACAAGCAGAGCGACCGGGGTGCGATCCCAGCGAGGTAGGCTTAGTTAAAGTCTAATTAAAGTGACGTGGTGGGGTTTTTTTTTTTTTTTGTACTGACTTGGGTTTGCCGGCTCCGACCGAACCCGAAGCCTGCAGTCTGCCTGCCAGCGAGCCAGGAACGAGACGCTGGCACTTACCCTCCCCTCCTCTGTCGGATCCCTTGTTGCTACCCAACAAAAGGTATTTCTGCCCGCTAATCAACAGGCAGGGCGAGGGAGAGAAATGTGGAGGCATGCTTATGTGCAATACAAAGGCCAGCAGGGATTAAAGTTACAATAGTATAAAGACGTAGGAGTGTCTCATATCAAATTGCATCCTTTTGATCAAATTCCGTGCTCAGCATAAAACTCACTTCCATTTAATCTCATGATTTGAGTGCCTTTCAGTTAAGTCCAAATATGGTGACATCTTCGGTACGGAAGGCAGTTGAAAATTTCAGAAAAAGTCAACGACGGATGAAAACAGACTGAGACTTCAGGATGATTGGCGTGTTGGAAATCCGCTTGTCTCAGTCTATCTGTAAAATCTTCGAGACTGGAACAAATGCAAACAGTGCTGACGCGACAAAAAAAAAAAAAGAAAAAAAAAAATCCTGGGCGATTTCCAAATGAACTCCCTCTTACAATGGTGGGGAGCCCGGGGTGAACATGGGGTCCGGGCTCTGAATGGCCCCCCGTGTGTGAGAGGCGTGGAGTGACGGCTCAGGACCCTCCAGGCCGCCGGCCTCGCCGCGACGGGTCTGAGCTACGCACTAAATTAAAAATCAAAAATCCTCATCAGAGAATACAATTGCTAATCGTTATAAAATGACTGAGCTAAGATGGAAACAATTGAGTGAAGCGCCGTTAAATCCTCAGCAAGCTAATAATGGAGAAAAGGGCAGAAATAAACGTTTTGTTGGATAAGTTGAGTTAAGTTGACGATTAACGGCCAACAGGTTTGATGGGTTTTTTAAGGAGACATCCACCGTGTTGCCTTTGAGCAAACCTTTCAAGCTCTTTTCTTTGCACTCATTCATTGATGCAGGTTACAAGAAAAAATAATGCAATTCCAAAGCATCAACTTCAAGACACATAGATCGATTCCTTTCCCCATTTCATCAATACACTAAAGCGTTTTCTGTTATTGCTTTTTAACTTATTCATTTTTTAAAGGTACTTTTAGCTACAATAGGTTTATTAACATAATGTTGAAAATAGCCATATATTCATTCATAACACTATTGGTATTTTTTTCATGCAACTCATTTTCAAACCGCAAAAGTGAAACATTTAAAGAAATCTCAAAAGATTAAAAAAAAAAAAAGATCCCATTGATCACAGTCCCGTTTAAACTGCACTTCACTGTACAGCCCCGTGTCCTGCAGAAGAGGAATGTTCTGGTAATATCTCTTTAAGAAAAGCCGGAGCCTACAGCTGCGAGCGCTCTCTGCTTTGTTGCTCCTCTTATTTCTACTTTCAATCTTCATTCTCAGCCCTCGCGAAGACTTTCGGGGCGCCTCTCTGGACGTTGGCAGGCGATTTCCCCGGCAGCCAAACTTCCCAGCATGCCTCTGGGCGGGGACGTCTCCGTTCACAAAGTTAACTGTGAAGTGGCTCCGCTCGACACGAGACACAGTACAGGCCGCCCGCTTCAGGATTACACCATGTACAGACACACTGTATTCACAGCCCGCAGCGATTATACAAATATGAAAAATTCTTGACAATCCTTTAAAGCTTATCATTTAAAAAGATGTAGTTGCACCCCCCCCCCCCTCCAAAAAAGAGAAAGTGGTTATAACTGACGCATTGAAATGTTTTTATATGTACCACTGGAATAAGAAGACAAGACGACATGCCTGTAACAGATGCATCATGAAAGCAGCTGAATAGCCCAAAAATAAGACCTGTTTTCAATCATGCACAACTAAATTGTATTTAATTCTAACACCATGGAAAAAGCCGCAACTCTCTGCCCCGACACGGACGCTACATCACGACCGGGCGGCATGCGAGGGACAGCAGAGGCTGCCTGCAGCATCTGGTGGACACCTGCAAGACTGCAAGTCTCCGAAGTGAATGAGAGAGGCCTTTGTGATTCTGCTCAGTCACCAACACACTGGGCCAGAAAATATACTGGCCCCCTCAGTGCTGCTGCAGCAGCGGCGGCGGCAGCAGCCAGTTCCATCTGAGCGCCGCAAAGAAATAACACCGATCAGTCAGCGAATGGGACAAAAAAAAAAAAAAAAAAGATATCCACGGGAAATGAAGTTGTGCCGACGTTTACGTTTGGTGTCAGCGAGCGAGGAGCTTTGAACCGGAGGATGCAGTGCACCGTCACAGATTGACCTGGGTTATTAACATGTGGGTAAATTTAGCAACACGTTAAACAGCGTATTTATTGAAGCAGCTGACAAAAGTAAATTGACCTCTGTAAGATGATATAGCCGCCATATAAAAAGCTTCCCTGCTTAAAGCATGGTGGATGAAAATCTTCAATTTGTATTGAGACTTCCAGAACCAGTTTGTGTGTTATTGCTCTTAATTGCATCAGATTGTGAAGTTATTTCATTATTACTATTATCCTTATTGTTATTTCTATTTCTTGTTATATATTCCACAGGTAGAAAGCTTTCAAAATTAGAGAGAAGAAAGAAAATCGTTATTATGTTTGAAAAAAAAAAAAGAAATGCTACAATTTTGTCTAGTTGACAATGATCGTAACATCTCAGAGACAAAGAATATGGCTCAACACGTGTTCCTGCAGACCGGCCCTCTCACCCATGAGACCCGATCACTCCAAGTGAACCGGGTCACGGAGGGACACCGACACCAGAGCAATTACGTCGTACGCGTCTAATCCCTGGCGCAGCACTTAGGGCGCTTTTAAAGGCCACACCGCGGAGCTCCCTCCACTGTTTAGGGTGCAGTCGGGTCCGTTTTTACAGCCACTGGGACGCTTGCCTGATTGTTAAGACCAGGAAAAGTAATCCCTGGAGTCGGGCCACTAAACCGGCTCTGTCCCCGTAACCATGGCAGCAGACAGGTAGTGTCTGGGTCACAGGGCAAACTGACTTTAGCACCGGCCTTGGGTTAATCGAAAATGAATTAACAAAAAAAAAAAAAAAAAAAAAAACTGGACTGGCGTGAAAACGGCCAAGGAGACGCAGATGTGCGATCACACAAAGGCAGACGCACACGCACTCCTGTAAACGCACAAACAAAGGGCTCAGGGCAAAGTTCCTGTTAATCCAAAACACAGTGACAGGCTTACAGCGATTCGTTAACGCTAATATCACGTCATTTGAATGGAGGCACTGAAATAATGACGCGATGGCTACGACAAGACAGGTCCAGTTCCACTACTCCTCTGCCCCGAAATGCCCAAAACGACGGCTGTGGTCCACGACGCCCTTTTGAAAAGGGAGCACATGATCTCCCCCTCCGGCCCGTTCTGCATTTACCGGCTCTCCCTCCCTCCCTCACTCCCTCCCTCCCTCCCTCACTCAGTCAGTCAGTCAGTCAGTCAGTTGCTACGAGACACTCCAGCTGAAGCCAAGGCTTCCACAATTCATTACCGGAGGAACAAAAGCCAAGAGCACCGGACAAAGCGGGGCAGAATAACTCAAACCACCTCCCACTTAACACACACATCACACCTCTGAGTGCTGGGCTGAGATACAAAATGGACAATTCAGGACCTTTTGCTTTTTTTTTTTAATTTTAAACATAACCCGTGAGAAGTCAACAGGTTGAAGATTTGCCACGTTTTGAGATCAGTTAAGCCTTCCTCATATTCTTCATAAGACATTATTCTCATCAGGAGCCAAAGGGAATAATGCCTTCCCACACAACAGCTTTTCCAGAATATCGTGCCAGAGGACCCGGATAGGCTACATTTTCACCATCAGCGCAACATCACCTGTCTCTGGCTTTCCTACCAGCTCCGCCTCGCCAAATCATGAAACATTGCTCTCCCCTCCAACCAATCAGATCTCCACCTCAGGCTGTTCTTATGCAAAGAAAGAGAGGGGAAGGCCAATGAGAAATGGGCCTCCTCCTTCCCTTCGTACCCCCCCCACACACACACACACACACACACAAGACAATCACCGTCTGAGAAATGCCAGCGGACGAGCAATCAGTCATTGTAATTAGGCGGGCTGCCATTACCGAGGCCTCATAATTCAGGCTGGGGCTGGAGGACATAGGTAGTGAGAGCCCAGCTGCCGGCTGCCACGGCCCACCCCTGGCCCACCCGGACCTCAATGAGGGTTCATTCCCTCTCCCCTCTCCCCTCCCTCTGCTGACGACCCGCACAATTCAAAGGGAGGGGTGGCAGGCTGACTGCAAATTTAGGAACCCCATCTCCCTCCTTGTCTAAATCCCCAAACCGCTCCACACTCCCACTTTGTTCTCACTGCAGAGTTCCTGTCCTTCGGACTGCACGAGGTGCAGAACTTTTTGTGATGGATGGAAACGGCGGGTAAGACGAGGACGGGCCTCAATCCATACGTGTAAAAAAAAAAACGCCCGGTGTCAGAAGTGGGGAAAGTGTCACTTTCCCCGCACTCCAGATGGGTTGCTCCCAGCGCTGGATTTAAAGGTACAGAGTCAGGCAAAGGCTCGCTCTTTTGTCTTTGGAATTCACAGCTAAACAGGAAGCTGTGGCAGTATTACGCGGAGATTCGATTTGATTTGCTTGAGGGCCGTGGTTGACTCAGAAACTGGCTTTTGCCTGTCGCATAGGACCTGAAGTTTTCTTGGCAGTGAAATGAAGAACTGCAAGTTCAGCCAAAATAGACAATAAAGCCGAATGAAGAAACATGCCAAATGGCTGTGAGAGGCTCATTTTTCCAAAATGATTCACACTGGAAAGAAAATAATTTCCCTGTTCTTAGATGAACTCAGTTTGCTCAGTGTCGGCTTTTACAAGGGGGCCGGGGGGGGGGGGGGGGGGGGTCACACTGCCGATTCTTTGATGACTGTGGAATTAGGTCATGCACAAAAACGCAGACACGCATTTCAACACGCACTAAAAAACAAAACAAAAAACAAAGACTGTGAAAGTCAAAGGGGAATAAACACAAACTTGGAAACAAAATAAAAACCCCTAAACAAGAGCAGCAGTAGGCGGCATGTTGCATGCGCTGCAGACCAACAGCTTGCGCCGCGATTACGAGCACAGGAACAGCAGCGGCACAGACGAGGACTGAAAGGCAAGTTTTGCATCAGTCAGCAGTGTCCCCGAGGCCGGTTTATGGGCTAAGCGGCCCGACAGCGCTCACCTGTCCCTTCCTGCAGGACGACAGTCAGCAGTCTGCCGTCCCGAACCCACGCGCCATCATTTCCACCGCGCACAAGGGCCGCCTTCGAAAAAAAAATAAGCAGATGTTTCAAAAACGAATACGCAGAGCCGAGCACATACGGCTGTGGCCTCACATCAATCAATACCACACCATTATAGAACGCTGTTATTACCAGAAAGCAGCTCAATTGCAGATATCCACTCATTAAGTTGCAAAATTCAATCTCGCACTGCGCAAACAGGCATCGGGTTGCACGATAATAGCCTTCTGTGTGGGTTTTTTTCGCCCGCGAGGCTTCCATTCACTCGCGAACACGCCGCCGCTAATGATAAATATTTGTGCAGCTGCCGTGCGCTGCCTAAGTGACGTGCCACGGATATAATATTATATCAAAAGAGACCGGTTGTTCTTTCGAAGAAGGAGAAGAAGGCTGAGAGCGGCGAACGTGCACTCACCGCAAACTGCTGCGCGGAAGTCATCGCGTTTTATTGACGTGTTAGTTTGGCAGCGAGGGTTCTGCGCGACACGATGCAGGAGTATGCATCGAGACTCAAAAAGGGTTTCGCAGTTCCAGTTTCTGCAAAACAGTCAACGGAGAAACGCAGCGTTTTCCCTCTCAAGGAACAACGTCTCAGGTCTGTGACCTTTGGCCACCGTGCGGGTGAAAGGAATGACCCCCACTAGGAACAACGTCCCTGTAATCAGGCTCAGTTTGATTGTGGTTTCGGGCTCTGGGCTTGGCGTATAGTTTTTTGTCAAAATAAGAAAAGTGACTTCCAGATGTTTGACATAAAAAGAGTCTTTTCGTCCAGTCTCACTGTAAAAGAAGGGGAATCTTTCGACAGCAACAGGTCCACATCGGTGCCGGTTTTCCTCATTCGGGCAACAGATATCGGAAGTAGATCAATTCAAGCTGCAGAAAAGTCATATTATTTTTTTAACAAATAAACATAATGTTATTGCATAAAGGTTATTGCTCCACCTTATTAAAACTAGATATTGCATCCCGTGCTTTTAAAG
Organism: Pungitius pungitius; assembly: GCF_949316345.1. Taxonomy (NCBI): domain Eukaryota; kingdom Metazoa; phylum Chordata; class Actinopteri; order Perciformes; family Gasterosteidae; genus Pungitius; species Pungitius pungitius. The sequence goes on along the minus strand of NW_026909825.1, from coordinate 21,505 downwards.
TAGTGCATTCGATTCACTTAAAAGTGTAATGTATGCGGCGTTTTGACAATTATTACCATGATATTTTATGTTTTCAATAACTTTTTAATGGGATTCTTCCTCTATTGGTCGTGACACAATATTCTGCTGCGTTAACGGTCTTGCAAACTGAGAATGTTCAGTTTCTGATCATCTCGCTGGTATTTTCCAGCAGAACTGCATCACTATGTCAAGATATCAATAACATACCGATGTAATAACCGTTGTGCAAGATGGATTTGATCACAGAGTAGCTTTATGCTTTTCTTCCTACCCACGATGACCCCGAATCCTCATGACAAGAGGCACTGTGTGCGAATACAGGAAATAAAGAAGAAAAAAAAGAGAGAGAAGAACCACAACCGGAATGAAGTTTACACCACAACATCGGTGCTAAAATGGCTTTTAAATGCTAGAAAAACATTCTAAAATAAATGTATTATTCTTAGAGATTTTTTTTTAATATAAAGTAACTGGGACACTTGACGAAATAAATACCATCATGACAGTCAAGCTTCACGTTCGCCATGTTCAGAAAAGCCACGATACAAACCCTCCTCTACTTAAAATGACTTCAACATACGTATATTGAGAATAAAACCCATCAAATAAACAAGACATAGAACCACTTTCAGAGTAAGCCACAACAACGCCGTCTCGGGACAAAAGAAATGGCTGCAGTGGACTCACCATAATAACGCGCCATGTGCTCGTGGCGTGTCAGCTGCGCGCCTCCTCCCCGCGCCCCGTCCGCGAGGTCACCGGGTGCAACGCGCGCGCAGCGGAAGGCGAAGGGAGGGGAGGGGAGGGGGGGGAGAAAAAAAGAAGAAAAAAAACAAGCGGCGTATTGAGGCTCTCTCTCCTGCCGCAGCTGCCGCCGTGTGTTGCTTCTTTTTCTTCATTTTTTTTTTCTTCACTCGCGGAGGAGGGTCAGTACTTTGTCCGTTTCGGCCGTGGCTCTAACCCTTACGAGGTGGTCCGACGGATGCCGCGGGGACGGGGACGGGGACGGGAGCGTACGGCGGCGCGCGCATCCCGGCGCGAGCTCTGCCCGTCTTTGGTTCACGCGCGCCGCTCTCACGCCCCGGTGTCCTCGCGCGGCTACATTGGCGAGCCCCTGTGCGTTTAAAGCTGCACCGCGAGTTATTATTAACCCAGCCGAAAGGCGTCACGACTGATTTGTTGTGCGTGCGTGCGCGCGCGCGTGCGTGTAGGTGCGCGTGTGTGTGTGTGTTCTCGCCGGAGGACAACGGGTGCAGAGCTTGAGGTCCACTCGGCGGGCTCGCGTTGCCCGCACGGCGCGTGTCGCGGGATTTGACCTACATACTGGCCACGGGGCGGATGGAAGTTAATATTTGATGACGGAGGACTGATCAATATCATGCATCTGCTCTAGTGGAGGAGTTATGAACTGAGTGACGTAATTATTCAGCTTGACCCTGCAGTGAAAAACTGTTTTGCAAAATCTTGCCTGGTGAAATATATCTCAATGCATGGGTTTAGCAGATGGGATGACTAACCAAAAACTGTAAAGTCCAAAGTTGAGGAATGTAAATCACCTCACTAAGTATTGCACTTGATAAGACAGTGATTACTGCAAACACCAATTATATGCTTTCATTTTACTTTACAACCTTCCCTCTATTCACCTGTTGGATGCTCAGTATAGAAGCTAAATCATGTCAGAAATACTGTAACTTTCTTTTCATCAGATTAACTAAGTTCTATCCCTACTACATCAAAATTATTTATTTTTGTTACTCCTTATTCGGATCACTCTGCAACGCCTCTAACAGGCCGAGTCATTAGGGAGGCCTTAACGGTGACTGGAGCCATCACTCAGAATAACCCCCTCCATATCTTGACTTGCACCTGTTGCACCGAGTGCTCTGAAAATACCCGAAATGACAGACAGTAAACACACGGGGGCCGTGCCGCCTCTTCATCCCTAAGCACACAAACAGCTCTGACCCAGCAGCATGTAAATCCAGGCCACTTAGGCTGCTCAGAAAGCGTCTATTAATACGGCCGCGGCCTTTCGCTCGCGTTGGAAGCCGCTCGTGTTTCCCAAGCGAGGCCTCGCCCCGGAAAAATTCACCAGCAACCCGAACCCCGCTGACCCCGCGCTGCGCGCAGACACGGGGTGAGGGGAATTAGCCGCGCGCGAGTGTGGCCCGTCGTTAGCGACGTGTCCTCTAAAGGTCGCGCCGCCCGCGCGGCTTTAAGGCGCCGCGCGTTCAAGTGACAAAATAACCCGCAAGCCTGAGAGAGGGCGGGGGGGGGGGGGGGGGATTACTGGGGGGGGCGGGGTGATTGGGTTCACAGACCAAGCGGGCTGTGGGCGAGGGCAAAGGCAAAGGCAAAGGCGCGAGATTGTTCCAGAGGAAATGACATGAAATGTTAGGGATTTCTGTTTCCCACAAAGAACTTCCTGCCTCAGGCCTAATGCACTTGGACAAACGGTTCGGGCCCCCAATGATTCGTTTTTTTTTTTTTTTTTTATGGTATCCACGCATCGCAGGGAGTGTTTCAACGTTCAATTTTAGATAAAGAAAAGTCAAACTGTTCGGTGTGATTACATGTCGGGTCAGAGCACTTGTTCTAGCTTCGTATCATCAGTGCAGTTGTAAGGTGTTTGATGCTGCATTATGAGGGCATCTGAAAGGGGTGTGACATTAGTTATTTAAAAGGCCGGGCTTTACGGCTCAAAAAGGGTGAATTTGCACACTTAAATGTCTGTTTTTAAGTGTTTGGGTAGTTTTAACTGCTACTACTTGTATCCATGGATAAGATTAATTCTATTCTTGAATTCATTGGCTTTTTTTTCTCCCAGGTCATCTGCCCTTTTTTTCTCCACCCTGCACCACACAAGTTAGAAAAGCTAAACTCAGCTTTTCGGTTCAAAGTCACAGCACCGTTTATGCTCAAATCCCTGTTTCTACACTCTGTGTCAGACACTGAACCTCTCATGCCGAGTCCAGACACAACACGCTGGCGAATGCGAAAAAAAAAAACCCCACTTGATATTCGGATCGAGGATTACGACTTGCTCTGCTTCCCATTGCTTCTTCTGGAATTCAAAGCAGAGGTTCGCCATCATCCGTGAGCATGTGAATTCCAGCTTTTTGGGGGGGAGAGGGGGGGGGTCTGAGGTCGCCTGTGGCAGTGCCGAGATGTTTTGCCCGAATGCTCCTTGACCTCGGTCTGTCTGGAGGCTCTTTACATGCTTATTTGTAAACAGAATGCTTTGCTCAAGTTCTCCACGCTCACCCTGGCGCCTCTGAATGAGGCCACTTTGCACAAAGAGCCCCATTCTCACCGCTGTTTGGAGACCGTTTCTGCTCTTTCTGCCTCGTGACATATTTTTTTTTTCTTCATAAAGCTGCGTTTAAAACATTGAGCGTCCGTCGGTGAATAGAGCGGAGCCGTCGCGAGCCCACGCCGCCAACGTCAAAACGACAATACACCCCCTAAAAACCCGGCATGTAGTCAAACAAGATGTAACGTAGAACTGGCACCGCCCCCGCCCCCGCCCCCCCCTCGAAACCCTTGGCTGCCGCCCACTTTCTCACATTCTCCCTGGTGCTGGTCCGTTAACTTTCAGAGGCTACCTCCTCAGGAAAGCGTGTTCACTGAACCCCCCGGCAGGAGGCCCCTACGTGGGCTTCACCCTGTCATCGACAGACGCGCGAATGACTCAATGTGCGTCTGGGTTCGTAACCTGTGACGGGCTTAAAGAAAAAGAAGCCTGTGAGACAAAGGCAACTGAAGCCTTCAGTCCAAACAAAATCCCATTGTTCCCATTTTCCACAGCCAAGGGGGGTTAGTCGTACCCTGGCCTGTAATCAAACAGGGCTACACCTTTCTGCGGCTCCATGGGGGGGGGGGGGGGGCTGGCACAAATAGTCTGCAATGAGTTCGGGTCACAGTTATGTATTGGTTGGACCTGGCGCTGTACCTTTCCCACGGCTCCCTCGGGAACACCACGCCAATGTTTCGCAGCGTGGACGATACCTGCTCTGGTTTTTCATGCAAAGGTGTATCCGATATGGTATAGACATGAGCTTCAAATGACATAATTGCTTTTTGGGGGGGGATATACACGTGATAAAAGGGGACATTTAAAATGTGTAGATTTAGATGACGTGTCGTACGAGATTATAATTCAGGTTATTTTTTTCAAATGTTGGTTCCTTGATTGATCGAGAAACCAGAAAGGTGAGTTCTCTCCTTTCCCCCCCGCAGTGAGTTCATTTTCTTCTTCGCGGAGGGAGCTGCACAGTCATGTCAGGTGTTTCATACCATTTGCCTCGACAGAGAGCAACAAAAAAAAAAACACGAACAAAATGAAACCGAATAAAGAAGCCTAACTAGATATATCCAATCGAGGAGAAAACGAAATGGCCCATGGAAAAGACATTACTGGCCTGCCGATCTCAGCACACTATGGGTTGAATTACTTTGCAGCAGATACGTAAGGCTCTGTGAGGTAAAGCCGTATAACAGGCGTGCTTCAAAGTTCCGTTCCTCCGAGTCTTGGTTCATTTACAGTTTGAACGAGTCAGGATTCAGAAGGTGAGCTCGAATTACAAAAAAAAAACACGACTTAACTTTGACTGAAAGACTTTTCCAGAAGCCCAGGATGGAGTTTTAGAAGACACTTCAGCGAGTTCAACTTCAGCTCCCTTTAGCCGCTTAAATGCGTTGTATCACGTATATCATATTTGCTAAATGCGAATCAGAAATGAAAGGAGCACTATCCTGAATTAGCAGGAGGAATAATTATCCCCTCATGGTACCAGCGTGCAGAACTCACTCACAACACTACTTCTTGTTTGGTGTTTATCTTTCGACAGCCATCTCAAGTTCAGGAGCCATGCATGCTAAATGGAATTGGGTCTGCTTTAAATGAGGAGCGGTGTTTGGAGAGGAACACAATATGTGGTCCAACCAGTTCTCACTGCTTTAACACCGCTTGAGATTATGTGGTAAAGTGTTGGCTCCTCTGTCAATCATAACGATCTGACGCCAAAGTGCTGTTAAACTGTGACAAAACATGCTGCTTTTTGGGTGCGTAAAATATAATTTCATAGGGATCAATAAGTCCACCCAGAGAATATTTGATCCACTCAGCAAACGTTAAAAGTGACAGCCAGATAGGGTCCGACTAAGAGGTTGAGAAATAAAGCGCTGGGCCACGTCTCCCTCTATTGATGTTCTGCTTGTTTTCCATGACAAGTCACCAATGAAATGTCTGAGAAACCTGGAAATCATCTCTGACATAAAAGCAAATCCCACACGTGTGAACCAGCATCCCCTCATGATCAAATCAGAGCACTTGGAACACGAAAGAATGATTTGTTGCTTATCTCTGCGCTGACTTCAGCCTTTAATAAACTGTATATTCTGATTCCAGCAATTACTAACGCTGCCACACACTCTGTCCCACTTTTATGTTCATTCAGTTTTAAATTGAGTTTAATTACCCCTCGGCGCTCCAGTTATAGTTTTGTCAACATTTCTGGGGAAAAGTCAATAAACCAGCATGTAAAGGCTCTATTTGCGTGCTTTCATTATTACTCTATAATATGCAAACCATCACACCTCTACATAAAAACCAATTTATTTGTTTATTATAATATTGGGAAGAGCTCTGACTCTTCTCTATTGTTCTGCTGCAGCTGTGACGGCCCATGTATTGGCTACTCCAAACCTTAATTCACTCGCGATTATGTCACGCTGACTCTCTAACGGAGCTCGTCTCTGCGAGAAAAAAAACACGTATAAGACTAAGTATCTTAAACTGAACCTCATTCAATCTCTCTCTCTCTTGCTAGCCAACTGGCAAATTCACAAACGCAAACCTTATTAATTGCAATAAAACTCTCAAAGGACAGGCTCTCTCTTTGTGAATTCATCTTTTGAAGTGCCACCACAGCTGGCAATACAAACATTGGCAGCAGGTCACAGAATCAGGAGAAAACTATGCACTCTGAGACTTCCATTACTACCAGCGTTTCAAAATTCCAGCTAAAGTCCGGACTTGTCTTTCTCGCTAGTCAACAGTTTAAACCTTTTATTTCACGTCTGGCTGACTTGCTGCCAACACACATAAAAAAAAAAACAGCTCGTGGAATTGACACGGAAGCGAGGCCGCGAGTGGCGTGCACGGAGACGGCGTATGACAGCCCCCTTGATTTACCTGCGGCCTCCTTCGTAGAGGACGCGCGTGCCAGGTGTTTTAGTGGATGTGTGGGTTTTATTTGTTTTCCATCCGAGCGCGGCAATAGGATTAGATTGGCTGGCGGGCGTGCCTCGACAAGATGTGAGGCGGGCTTTTGATAACGCGCTCTGTCGATGAGCTGTCGCTCTCTCCGGTCATTGGAGTCCATGAACTCGCTCACCCCCGGGGCCTGCGCAAAATGCAAAACAGACTCAAATATCAGAGTATAGCAGGGCCCTTTTTTTTTTTTTTTTCTTCCCCTTTCCGTCTTACCAGTCAAACATGCACGTGCAGCACAAGTACGCGTGGCTCATTGCACATGTGCGTTTTGCATTCACTACGGCCGTTTCAAACTGTGCATGCGGCAGTGCACATCTCCTCTCCCCCCCCCCCCCCCCCCCCCCGCTTCGCAATGTGGCGCCGAGTGTTTTAGCTCATGCGGCCTGGCCCTCGCCGTGGGCGTCGCTGCCTCCGACGCTCCGCCGTGGGCTCTTGAATCGTCTCCATTTGAGGCTCGCGTCCCCGCAGCCCGAAACCCGAGAGGGTCATCGGGGAGGCCGTCATCGGGGCCATATGGCCCCCGTGGCCCCCGTGGCCCCCCCGGCGCGGTTGTTTTTCGCTCAACGTGGCGCGAGTAATTCGTCGCATGTTGTCAAAGAGCAGCCGCGACAACATGCTGCCTTTCTGTTTACGAGACTCTGGTATCAAAAAAAGGGGAACGCGGTTGAGCGCAGAATAGAGCATTCCTCGCCTCAGCTGTAAACTAGTGCGACAACAGCGGAATGAGAACGAGTACGTGTCAGATCCGTGGACCAACATATTCTTTTTCCCTCACAGCGAGTGACCTCAACGAACCGCCGACGAGACGCAATCTACACCCGTCACTGCACAATACCATTACTGTAGATCCCCCCCCCCACCCTACCCCGCCCCCTCCTCTTCTACAACCAGCCCTGCTCCCAGAGATGACAAACATGAATTGTCCTCGTCCAGGGCCAGAACAATCACTTCCTTTGTGGCGGTAACGCCAAAGGTCAGGCAAGGTCAAGGATCCTCAAGAACCGAACGACTGTAAAAAAAATAAAGAATAAAAATAAGACGCGCTGTATGTGTGGAAAGGAAAATAAGACTCACTGACGGAGCATTTTATTCCATCACCACCATTTAAAATCAAGCCTTTTGTGACATTTTGTATTTAGCGTAAATGCTAACAGACTACAGTCACACAGCTGTGCAGGAGAAAATTGGGCCGCTAAATAGGGACGGATTTGTCCCTTCCTGCGTCACTCCTTTGGCTTCACCCCTCCTTCTTCCCTGCAAAGGCGGAATCAGCACAACGGGGCCCCCCCCGGTTCGGTGTCGCTCCGCAATGGCATCACCGCCAATTTGCTTTGGCTCCTCCAATGGCAGAACCAGAAGGAGTCCCGGTGGGCGGGGTAAGAATTTGAAACAGACGAGATGGCTGAAATGAAAGAATCACGACAGCGTTTCCCCCTCTAGCTCAACTGAGATTTGGGGCGGAAACTTGTCACAATAAATCCAAAAGAGCTCATGGAGCTCGTTTTCCATTTTAATATTTAAATGGCATCTGCATTTCACTTTTGCTGACATACGTGGCCCGAATTCTCACCCTGTACCTGGTGACGAAACATCCGGCAGACGTGAATATTACTCACTAAACTGTCTGAGCCGTGTGATTTGCGGGGGGGAACCTGAGCAGCAGAGTTCACGCATGCAGCCAGTGGCACAGTCAAGCAGTTCATGGTCCGCTCCAGTAAATGTGCAAATTGGTCTGGACATGGCGAAGATTGATTGTGCACGGCTAGGATATCTAGTGCACGCTCAGTCAGTATAATTTACTGGGTCACTGGATCCTGATTTCTATCTTCCTATCGTTCTCATAATCTTTTAAGCATCTGGGAAAAGATATTCCCCATTGGTGGCAGTATATTTTCTGGATTTGTACCAGGACGCCTGCTAAAAAAGTCATTTTTACAACAAGAGAGTAGCAAAAGAAGTAGTAAATAAATAAAGTGAAAGCACATTTCTCAGCATGTTCAAGCATATTCCCAGTCTATTACAACAGGTTCTGGTTCCACTACTCTACCACTGTCCTTCTCCGGCTCCAGTGCTTCATGCTCTGAGCTGCTACCTCTGCCTCTCCTAATTGCATTCCCAAACACTTAATAAAAATCATCGATCTCCCCAAGTGTATCCCCCTCGACAACTGCTCGGATTAGTCTGCAGTAACAGAGGTTTTGAGGGGGGGAGGGGGGCGGGGGGGGGGGGGGGGGGGGTGGTCCGTCTGGAAGCTAAGTCAAAATCTATTCAGCACTGCGGATGAGCATCAAACAGTTCCAGCCTTGCATATCAATCATTTTTATAGATTAAAGCGCTGTGGGCTGTTGTGTGCTCGGTCACACAGAAACCTTTCCACTCGGCCAAAAGAATAATAAACGGAATTAAATAAAAGATCCACCAGACTCAGCGGTGGTCTAAAAAAAAAAATCCTCTTTTTCTCTGAAGGTTCAGGTGCTGTGAGTTTTTAATGTCATGTAGTAACTAATGTTCCTCAGGGGGAGTGTGGTGAACCAAAGACTGGGGTAGTGGGCCACTGGGGAGGTCTTTAAACTAATGCAAGGTGTTGAGAAAAAAAAGAAGAAAAAAAAAAAACCTTTGCCGCTCCGCGAGGTTTTAAAGGTTTTCCTTCTACGCAATCATGGACACGAATGACATTTCCTCACAGGGGAGCAATCAGATCGCCTCGCGCGCATTTGCAAATATTATTCAGTGTGTGTCCCGCTTTATTCAGCAGAATCTTTACGTCAGCTGGGGCCACAATGAGAGGAGACAGGCTCATTCCGGGCCGAGGTTGTACAATCAAACAGAGGAACTTGAGGTCCGTGACCTTTGGTGTAACGCGGTCAAACGGAGGCCCGTGCTGTGGTGCACTTTGACAATTTCTATCTTTAATCAAGGTCTTTTAAAAAAAAAAAAAAAAAAAAGAAGCTTGATAGGGGTGACGGTTACTGTACAGCGATACGCCTGCTGGGACCCCGGGGGGGGGGGGGGGGGGGGGGCGCGCTGCTTCCGAGTCAAGACACTGTTTCAATCACGCCGGCGAGGCTGCAATTGGAGGAGATGTGTTCCTCTGAATTCAAAAAGTGGTGCGCAATCAAGAGTCGAGAGGCCCCCCCCCCCCTCCTTTTACACACTCACTTATACACACACAATCCAGCCCGGCAAACCAATCAACTGTAGTTTTGGCTGTAGTCAAGAAGTGCTAATGAAGGTATTAATTATGTTCATGTGTGTGGTGGCGTGCAAAGCGGGGGCCCCGCGTTGGCCAGCTGGTGGATCTGTCTCTACTTTAGCTGACTGTGACTAATACAGCGGGGAAGAAAATAGAGGCAACACACTTTTGTCCCGTGGAAGTGAGCGCAGAGATACTGCAGACCAACACGTGGTCGGTTGGCCACTTCCACAAAGAGGGAAATGCAGGCACGAGATCGGGTGACCAGGGGGGTTAATCTCCTGTCGCTCACTTTGAGTGCACTGGAAGGCTGTTTGGACACTTTCAATGGTTTCCTTTTGCTTCAAACTAGTGAAAGGCATGGACCCACCGACTAATACGTTTACAGAGGTAAAACCGCATCGCCACCTTTCACCTGACCGGTCTGGTCTGGTCCACATTGGAACCTTCTTGGAACCTGACTGGAGATGGGTGGGGGGGGGGGGCAGTCAGACCCCGGAAGGATCCGTTCCCACTGCTGCCTCAACGCCTGTCCAACAACTCCCTCTGCTGGGTGGACACTTCCTTCGGGATTCGAGGGGCAGTTTCACGCATAGAAAGAGTTTTCCAGCCCCTTTTCCAGTCTTTTCCCTTCAGTCCTACGTCTCGTAGTTGTGTGAAGCCGCACTGTAAATGTAAACTTCTGACTCTGCGACGTCCTCTGCAAACGTTTCACAGTCAGCTGAAGGAGACGGGACAAATCGACACGAAAGAGAAGGAGCCGGCGGTGACTTTGTCTCCATCTGCTGGGAGGGAAGGCTCACGAGCCCATGTGATCTCCCCAAGTCCCCCCCCCCCCCCCCCCCCGCCCCCCCAGCGTCTCTCAGCAGCACCTCAAATGCCCCCCAAAGGAATCAACATGTGGTTATCTTACAATAGCGAGACTTTAAACACTTGACTACCAACAGGGAGATCATTACAGCGTTATTTCATCTGAACCGAATAGCAGGTAAATCACACGCAGATTAGGGATGTGCTTTGCTTATTTATTTATTTTTCGACACGTAGCTCTAATAACGTATTGTACCGCACACAGACGTCGTCATTCGGCTGGATTCCCGACGACAGCGGTCAAGTAAGCATTTTTTTTTTGCGGGAGTGCCAGGACCCGACCACCCATTAACCGCCAATATATCCCTCTATATATTTAATCGCTTGGCTGTGAATGATTTATCTGCTCGGAACAGGACGCGGTTGCGTCCAGGAGCCGCCGTTCTGCTCGAAGCTAAAAAACGAAGATAAAGGCAAAGACACATTTATTGCTCTTTGCTTCGCGCCGTCGGTGACTGAAGAGGAATCGCTAACGTTGTCCGCGTTAGCTTCATCGGGGGCCCGCGTTCTGTGAGCTTTGTGAGCGGCTGCCTTCCCGCCAGGCGAGCGTTTTTCGCTGAAATTCACAACCGGATTCCAGGAAGTCGCGTCAGGCAGCTTTTCGGGGCGGCTAACGGGAAATCAGTCTTCGGGGGGGGGGGGGGGGTACAAGATTATAAAACCCTGCAAACCGCTGGTCAGTGGAAAAGTGCTAATCCACTCACGGGCCAACCACTCCTGGGTGCAATATTGGCCGATTCAGAACCACAAACAAATACATTTTGTGAATGAAATGAATACTCAGAAGGGTCTTTTGGGAGCGGAAGAACGTGAGTTTTATTTTTTTCAGTTCACTTTTAGTTAGTTTAGAGAAAATGCCGGTCGTGAGACTGTTTGCCCCATTGGATTGACCTGAAACTTAAAACACCTGGGGAGTTAAGGTTTGAAAATTGGTGAATTTATTTGCAGATTTATACATAACTAGTAGCGTATTCTACATAAATACCTTCAACACGACACTACCATTTTCCATCCTTACAGTGGCCTCTCATCAGACGCCGACGATGACTGAAGGAGACGCTTCTTTTTTACTCCCTCCGACGGAGTGCGTGCCGTGAAGAAAAGTGTTGGAAATAAAACAAACCCCCCCCCCCAAAGCAAAGCCTTTCATGTCTCTGCAGCTTTCAGTTTACAACGAGGGGTTTACACTTTGACTGAAAACGTCATCGTCATTGGCGATGAGGTAACGGCTCCGGGCCTCTTCTTCTTCGCCCCCCCCCAAAAAAACCTTGTGAGGAAGAAGGAGAAGAAGAAGAAGGAGAAGGGAGGATGCCCTCAGAGCGGCCACAGTCCCAGGGAATGCTAGACGGCTCATTGACCTCTGCGCCAGAGTTGTTTCTGTTTGGAGCTTTTTTCGGTTTGGCAACGCTGGCTGTCGCTCTTCTGTCTCCACGGAAATGTCTTCTTCCTCTCCGAGGCCCGAGGGGGAAGCTTGAGGGCAGACGCTCAGACCGACAGACAGACGGAAACCGCAGGCAGCCCCAGCGCTCTGGAGTTGAAATAGCAGTCACTTTTTTTTTTTTTTTTTTTTTTTTCACAGGAAGTCGTTGCTCACTGGGATGCTTCACTGCTCAGACACAACAAAAGTGGGCTTTTACAGACCCGAAAAACACACACACACACACACACACACGGGGAGAAGAGCGCTGGGGGTTAAGCGGAGGACGGGAGCACGATGAGAGCAGCGTCCCCCGGAAAGAGACGGAAGTTGAAGCAAAGTGATGAATGGCCTCCAATTGTGCGTTTGTGAGGAGTTGATTTCGTCTCCGCGCGGCCCCGGGTTGCCCCCCCTTTTCGGGCACATGACGTCGGTAGGCTGACCGATGGCCCGGGCCGTCCGTCAGTGTCTCCGAGTCAACGTCACCGTGGCGACGTCTCAGGGACTGTTTGAGTGATTCCCGCTGCAAAGGCCTCTCACACACGGCAAAGAACCTCTCTGACCCAATTTAGATGCCAGATTACTGTTGTGGAGTCAAACAGGCCAGCAAGCCGTGTGTGTGTGTGTGTGGTTGTGTGTAACGGATCCATCCAAACATTCCTTTGTGTACGCGAGGCCCCTGCGAGGCTCGGTGTGTAGCCGACACAACAAAGGGAACCTGTGTGTGTTTGTGGAGCAGCACCGGGGGGGGGGACCTGAGGCTGCCAGGGGAAACCTGGGATACCGCGAGCCCACCTGCGCCCGGATGTCCAGAACCGTGTGACGCGATGCAGAAAGTCAACCGGACGACGCATTTGTACGTTGAGGAGCAATCGCTGGGATTTATTTGCATACATGAATGTATGAACGTGACTCTCATTTTCAAATGAGAACAACATTAAAGTTGGGTAATGATGTCTGAAGTAATATCTGAAAAACGGTCCATTTTGCTTTCTATTAATCTTTAAACTTGCGGACCCCAAATTATTTAATTTAGCTACTAGATCGTTATGTATATATCATATTGTAATGTGATATAATAAAAAGACTGGGATGCTGGAAAATGGTAAACTTTTGTATTAGAAAAAAGTCAAAAGCAGTTTTGTTCTTTCTATTAAAAACTTGAATGTTAAGAAACCACGTGGTCTTAAATGGAGAGAAGCCAAGAAGCCAAATAGACATTAATCCAAACTTCAAGATGAATTTTTCCAGTGCAATTGATGTATTTCTTTTGGTTTTGTCGTGTGATCGGAACATTGCTGGATTGCTGCAAGTTAAAGTAAAATGTAAACAAGAGTATTAATATATACAACACAAGAACACCAGGGGTGTAAAGTGGGGCTTATCAGCGGGGGGGGGGGGTCTTCTCCCTTCTTCCCGCATCTGTAACCTTCTTGGTGACGTCACCGCGCACCTTCAAACTCGACCCCTTCGTTTACAACACGACTACCGAAGATTCGCCCCTGCATCGTGACACTGGCACCTGGCAGAGAACTCGAACCGGCTGCCGCGGCAGTTCTCTCGACGCGGCGCTTAGAGGACCACACTTTGCCGTGATGACACACACTCACACACACACACACAAACACACACACACAGGCTCATGGGGTGTAAACAGTACGGGGCTTTAAGGAACGTAGCAGATGTTTCGTAGTCATTCAGGGAGAAATGTAACCGTTTGCGTAAAACTGAATCCTGGCATGTGCCACGATGCAATTTGAAGGGTGATTGGTCGAGCTTATTGCTCTCTTGTATCAACAGCAAATCTAGCTTGAATATCATTTCTCATCAGCTCCCCCCCCCCCCGGAAAAAAAAAAGGCAGCGCTGCAAGGAAACATTTTGGTGCCATTTCGCTCTAACCGCAGTCTATCAGGCCGGTATTATTAGGCCCCACTACCCAGCTGCCAAGCCATCAGTGAGCAGCAGAGAACGCCACAGATGGCCTTTACATATTACACAGCCAGTGTTTGATGTCGGGATGGTATACGAAAAAGACACACTGACAGCGCCAACACGGGGGAAAACCGCATTCTCGTATCCAAACATATCAGGCCGTTGGTATAGAAACCTCAATCTGCCAAATGCAATGCTGAAGATAAACAGCATGGATGGATTGGAGGGAATGGCATATGCAGAAAACGGAGCAGATCGAGGACAGCCAAACACTGCTTTTAAAAAAAAAAAAAAATGTTTTTCGAAATTTAACTGATGCACTTACCCAGTGATTTATGTTGCAATAATTAAATTCTGAGAAAACGAAAGCAACAGAAGAGCCTTTTCAAGTGGAATGACTTGAATAAAAGTAATTATAATGTATGCAAGTGAAGACATTCTGGAGTCCATTGTTTGTCCACGTTGTTTATTAACCTCTCTTAACTGAGCAGTGAAAGCCAGGATAACAATCTGGCTTCGTGAACTTGGTGCACCAGCTTCTTCCCGACAGCAGCCTTTGTCTTTGTGTGTGACTGCCATTGTTGAGGAAGTGAAATAGTGCACGACTAATATCTGCGTGACCCCGACTGGAATGCCGAAACACTATCAATTTGCCGGAGGAGGGAGGGGGGGGAGAAAACACCGGGGTGAAATGTATCAGGTGCACTCCTGAGATTCTGGTTGATTTCTCTCGACGAACTTGGGCCCCGTGTTTTCCCAGTGCGACCCGAGGCCGAGCCCTTCACAAAAGGGCCAGCCTCGCAGCGCGGCTTGAATGGCGACGGGGGGGGGCGTGGGGGGGGGGGGGGGGACGGAAACGCACCGTGTTTGAGCTTGGCGCAACGCAAACACAGACAGTGCACGGGGGTCATTGTGTGGGACCCGCTCGCACCGCAAACACTCCCAGCTGTTCAGAGGGAGGTTTGCATGCGTGTGTGTGTGTGTGTGTGTGTGCGTGCGCGCGCGCGTGCACACATCTCCATGCACTTTTGCCCGTCCATAGCTGCGGTCAGATACAAATATGGAGCCACACCTTGTGTCAATGCACTCTGTTTAACTTTCCCAGGTATGTAAACTCCAACGCCAAAGCATGCATTTGATGTGTCCGCAAAGTTTACCCAACAGGGGAGGAAAGTTAATACCTAATTCAGCTTTTGCAACGATACCTCATCCATATTCCTGCCTATTGAGGCAAAGCATGCTCAGGACCTTCGCTGTTAGCTCTCGACCAATGAGGCCGCTGGACCCCCGGAGTTAATGATGCAAGATGGATATTTAAAGAACCATGTAGGCCACATCGGAGTACTAAAAGCCCCTTAAATGTCGTAAAGCGAACCCTCAAACTTACGTTTTTTTTTACGTCATTCATGCCTCGTGTCATCATCCAGCTGCCATTTTGAAAACAAAACAGCAATTATCCAGAAGAATTTCTGCTTCTGCTTCTGGAAAGTCTCGTCAAAAGTTCTCAGGAGGCTCTTCTCGTGCCGTTTCGGGCCTTCATTAGAGGCCAAAAGGGCGAGTACTGCTCGCCTTCGCTCCACTGCACGCTACCTGTCCCCCCAGCCTTCATTCTAACCTTCTGTTGAGCACAGTCTGCACCCTTAATGTCACCGACGCACACAACACAAATGTCTCTTTTGTGGACTTCCCGCTTCCTCTTTTTTTTTCCCCTCCTGACAAAAGCACATCGTCAAACTGCGGCTCGGCTTGATTCACGGGCCTCCTTCAGGCCCCCGCTGCACAAACTACGAGTTCTCTTGTGCTTTGCGTATCAGATTCTCGGTCTGCATGTGGGTACAGCCGCGGAATATACGTGATCTCTGGAAATAATATGAGCTTCAACATGTCATTCTGGTTTTCCAGTCTATTGTTTCTGACGTTTGGGAAGCGAAAGCTAAAAAGATTGAGGGCAACATATTTTCGGGGGGAAATCGTAAAAAACGCAAAGATCGCTTACATGTAATCGAGTAACGGCGTGAACTGAAGTGTACCGACATCATTTTTTTCCCCCCGAGAACACTTTATTGTGCTTCCGGCTCATTAGCAAATATGAGCATTTTAAATCTCATATGTGTTTCGAGCGGAAGACCTAACGCCGCGTTTCGTTTTTGTGGGAAATGTTGTATCGCTGACTGTTACACTGGCGTCTGTTTCATCAGTATTCAATGAAATATCACATTCAGTATCTACCAATGGAATATTATATTGCTTCTGTGAAACATACATAGCGAACTTATCACATCTATAGACATGGCCCCGTAGCAACGTGTCCTAAACTCCAGCTGGAAACGGGACTCTTTTCTTTCCTTCGGAGCTGTTTCATTTTACTGAGCCTGCTTTTTGAAGGGGCCACAGTTTTTGGCGCGCTGTTCCAGACCGTCAGATTTGGGGTAAATTGATCCTGCCTCCCCGCTCTGTCCCAGGGTCCTGGTCTGATCAGGAAGAAAAAAAACGACCCATGACAGTTTGGCTAGCGGCCTTTGCTAAAGAAGTGATTTGTATTCAAAACTGCAACATTGCAAATTAGCGTTTGAAGGTTCTAGAATGAGAAGAAAAAAAAAAGCAATGCTCTCCCTTTGAGTTTCCATACAGACTTTTTAACAATCCCAAGAAGGGGTATCGGACGCTCACAAGGCCAACCCTCAAAAAAAAAACCCTGCTTTCCATCGAGAAGGGGCATTCCGAGGTATTTCAGCCCCCGGCCCAATCAGTCTGCAAGAAGCAGACCCGGGCCGGCTGATCTGCATGCACACGCGGTGTGCCCCGATATACAGCCAGCGTGGTGAGAAATAGAACAGAACACACCCTGCCTCGGAATCCACAGCTGGGGTCCGAGCAGTAGAAGGCGGGGGGGGGGGGGGTGGGGGGGGCGGGAAAGGTCAAATCTACTGGTCGGGACGGGAGGACTGGCAGGGTCGCTTTGACCTCTGGCCTCACCGTCAGATGGACGAGGAGACGTCGGACATCCAGGGTTCGAGGACGTCCCCCCCGGGGGGGGGGGGGGGGGGGGGGTCGACAGGGGTCACACTCTCTCTCTCTCTCTCTCTCTCTCCCTCTGCCCTCCTTTCAACCGCGTTGTCTCCGGCTGAATCCGAGCTAATTGACGGAAGTGTTAGGATCGAGGCGAACACGGAGCGGGAGGGAGACGGCCAATGGAGATGGAGAGGGGGGGGGCGAGGGGGGGGGGGGGGGGGGAAGCGACTGCGTAATAGCCGCCTCCCTCCTCTTGCCTGGGGCCCCAGTGTAGATGTGGTGGACCCAGCCCCAGACGCCACTCCATGGTTTGGCACGCTGTGCATTTCAGCCCTCTCACTGTTTCCAGCTGAACCCGCTCCCATGCAAACACATGGGCAAACCGGGGGGATTTCTTATTTAGATGTCGGTCAAGAGCACTTAATTATATTAAAAAAGACAGGTCAACATATCATCCCACGCTTGCCAAAATTATGAACCAGCACCCGCCAACCCTTTAGGATTTTCCCCCCGCGGGTGAAAAGGAAAGAGACACACCATGGGGCGACCCTGACAGGGCTTGGCTGACAGCGACTAAACTAAAGCAGTGAGAGCCCAACGAGAAGAAGGTGAGTATACGGAGCGAGGAGGACAGCTACCGCCTCCCAGGACATGTTTCAGGTGGACACCCGCCCCCCCCCCCCCCCCCCCCCCCCGTAAAGGCCCGCGCGCACAAGTGCAGGCAAAGCGGGTGTGGCGTACGACTGTAGGGGGGTAGGGGGGGGGTGGGGGGATTGATATGTCCTCGCTGACCCCAAATGCTCTCATCCCTGCCTCAGCGTTCTGAAGTTAAATAAACAGTGTGTCACAAGATCTTCCACATACCACCCAAGTGCTGCAGCGTGTGCGAGAGTCTCCCTGTGTGTCCGCGGCGCGGCGCATCTACCGTGTGATTTGTGACGCGCGTGTGGGACAACCAGAGCAACCCAGAGGCAGATCACGCGTGTTCAACAAGGGAATGTGCGAGCGACGCGGGGCGAGCAGGGGGCGACACATACAGCTCCCGACGCACACCGTGGTCTAATAATTTTTTTAAAGAAGCGTTGGGCCCTTTTAAACCTTTTAAGTAGACCAAACGGGGGCCATCCCCACCCAGGCCTCCGCCATGAGCTACGTAGCTACATCTAAGGACAAATAGGACCATCTGTTAAGGGGTAGACATCAAATACGTTGTCTTTTTTTTCTTCTTCTTCTTCTTCTCCTTTCCTATGTCACCCTGGGCCCCCGTGTTGACTTTCATTATTTCTTAAAAATCCATCTGGAATTTTGATGGGCATGTTTTGAAGGAAAAGGCCTTGAAACCACAATGCAGGGATGCCTTGAAACAAAGGTCTCTGCGGTTTTGTCTGTTTTTCGTGGTCAACAACAGCCCGGCCGTCTCTGTGCTCCGATAGCTCATGTCTGTAATTTTAGTTTATGCCATCATTATTACAACACGTTAGCAATTTTTCATGACGTTTCTTGGAAATATACTGAATTGATGGCTTATGTGTTCTTTTAAGAAACTTAACGTCGTAAAATTTAGGGGAGAAGAAAATGAGGTTCCTTGGATTTTTTTTGGGACTTGCCAGACAGAAGAGTTAAAAAAAAAAAAAAAATCAGGACGAGTGTTGTTTGGTTGTTAAGTTGTGTTGATAAGAAAAAAAGGGGGGGGGGGGGGGGGGGGAGTCCAGAGTGGCCTTGTCAACATAACTTTATTATATTCTTTGTGTATCTTCATTTTAGATTCACTACTTAACTACAACTGTGGGGGAGTCGTTTAAAAAAAAAAGATTAGTTAAATGGTACTAAAAAAATTTCGGAATCTCCCTTTATTTCTTCAGCCTTTAATGTATTTTTTGTACAGCTGCTCTGCGGAGCCTCCACTTTATTTCATCCTGTGGAGCTTTTCGCTGCATGTTGGACACACATCACTTCAGCAGTGTCTTGTTGCCACCAGAGGGAGTCTTCCCATTCAAATAATAGCTCCCAGAGGAGTAAACTCTGTATTCTGAACATGCATCTGCTCAAAATTCACATCATCTTAAATCAGGCTTAAAAAAAAAAAAAAAAAAAAATTGGAATATTAATGTTTCGTTTGTGTCCATGTTCTTCACTGTTAATCAAACCTCCCCGGGACATATTTATCATGACGCCAGTGAATTCTTATTAGTCATTATTAGTCATGCAATTGTCATTTTGATTCACACAGCAGGGAAGCTGTGTTTAACTTCACTGTTGTGGGTGGAGCCCATCCGGGGAGCCCACGCTGCGGTGGGGGCAATGCCCGGTGCTGCAAGCGCCAAAAGCACCAGCCCCATCGGGGCCCGCGAGCCTATAAAAATGCCATTTCACGTGGATTCCTTTTAGTTTTCTGTACAACAACTACACGTGTTGAGCTCAGACTGGAAGCCCTTCCATTCCTCGCATATCCAGGCTGGAGGAGGAGGAGGAGGAGGAGGAGGAGGAGAAGGAGGAGGAGAAGGAGGCGTGCAGCCCCTTTTGTTACCTGTATTACCTGGCTGTTGCAAGTTAGTAACACGGACTGCGTCTAATATGTCCTCAGACAACTGAAACGCCGAGCGACGTACCGAGGCTTTTAAACTAAACGAAATCCACAGGGCTCGGCCGGACACGACTAGTTTGGCTCTTTCTTTTTCTACCTGCGTGACGCAGCAAATGGGACTCCTTTTAATTGGGCTCCACCGTGAAAGTAAGGACGAATCGGAGGCACTTCCTCCAAGAACTCGCTCGCCTCCCAAGTCCGACCCTCTCGCGAGTTTCAACCCGAGCGTCTTGTAGAAACCTTCCAGGTGACCCGTCAGCATCTCACCTGCGCCGCCGCGCCATGGATTCCGCACGGCCGAAGACCTCGAAGAAGGCGCCCCAGCTTCATGTCGCGGAAAGCAGGCGGTACACGTGCATCTGGAAGGGTTAGGGAACCCGCCGATGCGACGGGAACAGCTCGAGCACTTCATGTTACAGCGCATGGCCTCTGGACAACGTGGGAACGACCATGCACAAACCCCTCCCAAAGCGGAGTCTGTACGTGTTCCTGTGTGTTGGCATCATATACTTCAGACTCGGGTGAGTTTTTTTGAAATTTGTATTTTTTTTTTTATTGTTGAGATTTACATGCACACGCGCCAATTCGTGACAAACGAAAATCTTGGTCGTTCACCTCTTTGCAGCCCGAAGCCTCGGGTGCCCTCTGACCTCAGACTTTGGCACGGTGTGGGAAATCCGATTTGAGCAGATGTATTTATATATATATTTTTTTAAAAATGCAGAGATGACAGAGCCAATTATACGTTTAACGCCTGCACGCGGGGAATGTGCCGTGCGTGCGTAAAGGTGTCAGATAAGGTGACACGCCGTGCTGTCGATCCGTGTTCGCTTTTCAGGGAGCTTTTTGGTTCACCTGATGAGACTCCTGCTCCTTTGTCGCGCGAGATCATTTGAGCCGCTGTCATTGCCGCAGATCCACACCCCCCCCCTTCCTCCCCCTCCCTCCCTCCCTTTGCATACCTTCATTAATAGTGGCAGACTGAGTTCTATTTCCACATTCCATCGGTCCAGACAGTTTTTTTTTCTTACCTGTTTTGCAATAGCTCACCTGGATGCATGAAACCCGAAGGAAACTCTCCGTTTTCTACTGTATTAGTATACCGTATCAGATAGATCCTATTACCGTATTAGATAGATCCTATTACCGTATTAGATAGACGTTAAATCTTTGTAATTTTGGGAAGAAGAGTTTAATGAAAAGAGTCCAATTTGATTGTGAAATCCATGCAACATGAATTCAAAGCAGACAGGTAAGTAAGATCAATGATGCAGTGGAGGGTGAACACAATAAACTTTTTCCCTTTTGGAACACTATTGCAGAGTATTCATCAATGTCACTTTTAGCGTGCAATGACCACAAACGCGTTATTGGAACATCGGCAACCAGAATCATTTGAAGCCGTCACACGTGAACACTAATGACTGCTTTGGTCCGCACTCAAAATGTTTGGCATTTCTTTGAGATCTGCTGCAGTCACTGAGAACCAAACAAAACAAGTGTCAGCCCCGCCCGTGAGGAGTGAAGCGTGTAAATGACTTCTAGTTGCACAGATGCTCATATCACATGACACCAGCCCCGATGGGGAGGAGGCGGAGGGGTTGGGGGGGCGGGGGGGTTAGCTCATTCCTTCCACCCGTTCACCCTGCGTGGCTAAATCTCTCATGGTACCCTCTTCGTGTACAATGACTTGAGCCTGCAGGTGTTGAGGGAGAGTCACGACGCTGCCCCCCGCCCCCCCCCCCTCCGCTCCACCGGGATCTAGGATCGTCTTATTCCCGGTCCAACCTTTTCGATCTTGAATTTGAGGGACGATGCCAGTTAATATCGCAGCTGGGGCACGGGATGATCATTTGAATATCACCGGCGCAGACTGAACACGTGTTTCAGACGCCTTTAGGGAAATAATAAGGTCCCTGAAACTCATACATTGCACCGCAAATGTGGTTTTATTTCATTATTCTCAAGAAAAGCATGTTAAAAGGCCACGTGATACTGTACAGTCGCCTAGTTTCGTAGGAATATCCAATAAAGACTTTTTGTTTTCTGCAGTTTAATGACGCTTTGCGCTCACTCTCACACGTGCATGCGGGTTATGAGAACAGTTATCTGTCATAATAAACGGAATTTATTGCGTGAACGTGTCACTAAAAACGTGGATTCAGATCACGTCGCATCGCGCCAGAGAAATGTGC
>NW_026909824.1:0-23270 GCF_949316345.1 Pungitius pungitius | reverse complement strand
CGGTGTGGAGGGAGGAGACCGGTTTCTTTTGTTAGGGATGGGAATGGTGGGGGGGGGGAAGAGTGGGGGGGGGGGGGGGGGGGGGTTGTGGATCCCCACTATTAGGGACCAGTGGTGAGCCCTTGAACAATGCATTTTCACACAATGTCAATGTGTGTTTAATAAACCCAATGCTTTCTTTCCCTACAGTAGCCATCCATGCATGGGTGGGGCGGGGGGGGGGGGGGGGGGACTCAACCCTGCTGCGGTTAGACGTTTTTCAGAAACAGTCTTTCTTATTGTTCTCTTTCTTTTTTTTTACATCCATAACCTTTGTCTGGGAAAGATATTCATAGCAGACTGTGTTTTGGCTCCAGCTTCCATTGGCAGTGATGGACAAATTATAAAATCTGCCCCCCCCCCCCCCCCTCCACCACTATTCTAAAAATAAAGCACCCCTAAAGCTACGGTGTAATTGGAGTAGTTCTCAAAGGATGGAGGAGAACCCGATGGAGGCGCTGATACTCTCCCAGGTGTTTCCTCCCTCCTGTTGTCTCCTGATTCTCAGTGATTCCTTCTAAAAGCACACATGCATTCCCGCTCATAACGCTGACGCCCCCACCCCTCATACCCCCCCCCCCCCCGTACATCACGCTCGCATTCCAGCCCGGGCCACCTCTAACTAACCCTTTGAGTTAGTTCACGTCGGCGACTGAATGAGCCGATGCAGAAGACACTGGGATTAAGAATATCTCCCCCCCCCTCCCTCCTCCCCCTGGAGGATGATGGGACCTGAAGGGGGGAGGGGGGGGGGGGGGGGGCGGGGAGAGTCTGTCCATTGAGAATAACACCTCGGTTTGCTTTTCCCACATGGCATCTCAATCCCTCTGGAATGCCGAATCACTGTCCCTTCAAACCAAAGTCCTACGTTACAATCAAGGATAATTAGAATATGGGGTCCGGACCCGGGGGGGTCATGGGTTTAAGTCCTCTTCGTTGGTGAGAACGGGCTGTTTTTTCTACACGCTCTTGAAATTATTTGTGGTTTACTTCCAAAATAAAAGTGTTTTGTAACACTCCATGTTAAGTCAAATTAAAGCTGTTAGAAGTTTGCAAAGAAAAACTCACAAAAAGCTCTTTTTTTTCTGCTGCACTTTATTTATCTGAACATTTACTTGAAAAGAAAAAAAAAGAGACGTACAAATTATGAATAATATGAGGAAGCGTTCACTGGCCATGTTTCCTGAGGACATTGCTGCCTGTTATGTGATTGATTCGATGTCATCGATGACTTCATATTGAGACGTTGTCCTCAAATGTCACATCAAAAGACACCAGCGAGCACTCGGACCAACGGACGGCCACGGGCCCTAAAAGTATGAGCTTAAGGTTTAAATCCCTCATCGTCTAACATCCCATTGTCCCCCAAATCCAACCTACCTTTAAAAGAAGCCTTCTCTGAGCCCTGCAACTATGTGGCCCATAAGACCCCCCCCCCCCCACCCCCACCCCAGACAAAAAGAAAGAAAGGATCCTCTCCTCCTCACCCCCGGCTCCCTTCTCCTTCACTCCCTGATCCTCTGGTGTGAGAAGCTCTTAATCAGGGGCCAAACAATGAGACCCCAGATCCCTGCTTTTTGACAGAGGGCCTGATCTGATAAACAGAGGGCAGTGGGGGACAGGGGGACAGGGGGGGTGGGGGGGCAGTTGGCCTGATCCAAGGGATTACTGAGAGAGATCTACACTGCAGAAGGGGGACCTCCTTGCAGGGAAGGAGGGGGGCCGGAGGAGAGGAAGGAGGTACGTGTGACGACGAGCCAGAGTTGCGATATCGCGGGTTTCTGAAGGACTTGTTGATCGGCACGCACACACACACACGCACACACACACACACTCAAAGACACACACACACACACACGGTGGACCGATTCACTCCTCTCTGCAGTCATGGACACCAACAAAAAAAAAAAAAAAAGCAACGGCTTTCCACATTTTATTTAATGTCATTCAGCGATACGCACAATCATTCCCTTAATGACCACGTTCCCAACGCTTGCATATACATGCGTGATGGTCGGCTCGCAGAGCCACGACTGATCCGAGCCGTTTGGACATACTTAACATTCCATTTGTCATGAGTCTGCTCTTAAGTACGGGTGCTCCTGGTGCCTCTGGTGGTGTGTTACCACGGGGGCCGTTACCGCGCACAAAGTATGCAGCGTGCCTCTGAGAACAAGCCCGGAGGCGTCCAGTGAGAAGCTTAAGGTCAACGAAAATGACCGGGACGCCTCATGGCATGTGTGACATGTTCATTTGAAAGAAGAAAAAAAAAAAAATGACCGGGCTGCTTAGTTAATTTCTGCTATAAATAATTATAGAGAAGCGGAAAAAAACAGCAAACCGAGTGTGAGGTGGAAAGTGGGCAAATGGACGGTGGCTGTTGTTGCATTAGCCCAGAGGCCTTTCTGTGTGGAGTCTGCATGTTCTCATGGGTTCTCTCTGGGTTCTCTGGCCTCCTCCCGCAGTCCAAAGACATGCGCTGGGGGTCAGGTTGATTGGGAACTCTAAATTGCCCGTAGATGTATGGATGTGAGTGTGAATGGTTGTTTGCCAGGGTCTACCCTGTCTCTTGCCTGAAGTTGGCTGGGATGGACTCCAGCCCCCCCTCCCCTGAGTGCAGGATAAGTGGCTTGAAGATGGATGGATAATTGTAGAAGGATTTAGAGAAAAATAATACCATTTGTCCTACACTGTGTACCAGCAAGGCGATGGAATCTGTTTCTCAGCTCCTTTTATCGCGTGAATATACACAGAGGCGCCGAAACAAAAAGGTCGTCAGCTGAAGCGTGCGGCGGAGGATTTTTTCGGGGGGGGGGGGGGGGGGGGTAGTCTGTTTGGAACTTTATCCCAAAAGGCCCGCCAGAGAATACTCGCAAATTGGTTCCGTGCAGAGGGGGCCGTTTATCACGTTATGTCCTCGGCGGGAGAGACCAGTCTATACAAGGACAGGCGGGAAAGAAGACAAGGGAGACAGACCTCAGATCAGTTTCCATCCTCTCTTTCTGTTTACCGAACCGCAATCACGAATAATACCCCCCCCCCACATATGAATCATGTAACCGGATTTCCTCCAGAAGTGCCGCGGCCCCCGGAGGGGGGGGGGGGGGAGTCTGCGTTGGCTCAAGCCGCGTGCAGGACGAACACCAAACACGTGTCGGCCCGGACATCCTGGGTTTGTCACACGGCGTGTTTGGACAGCGGCAAATCCCCCCCGTTTTAAACAACACACACACACACACACGCACACGCGCGCGCGCCGCAGGATTAAACGGCATTAAATTGTGCTGTTACTGACACGGACACATACTTCAATTACACTTCTTCCTATCGCGTGTTCCCCAAAGGTGGAAGCTCTCCTCCGGCTGGACGTGTTGTGAAATAACGACGCACGTCACCGCGAACGAGGAAGCGCAACGGCCGCCAGAGACCGTGGAGACATGTGAGACATGAGGTCAGCCTCATCTGTTTGCCTCTAGGGTTTCGACGTGAACGTTTTGGGTGCCTGAAGCTAACAAGAGCTGCTTCGTACCGAGGCCTCGACTCGATGTTGGTCATCGAGGAGAAGGCAGCAGGCTTCGGGCAAAGACGACACGTGATTCTTGAGATGTTGAAGATGCCCAATGGCGGCCCGTCGGCGCTCTCCTGTGAGACGCGACGCTGGCGTGGCCCAGGACTAGATGTTCCTGGTTTGTCATTTAATGCACGCGGCTTTCTCTCGCCAGCAAGTAAATTATCCCCAAAGAGAGAAAACTGAAGTTCGTGCTCCTGCAAACATCACTTCACATCGCGCTCTCTCTCTCTCTCTCTCTCTCTCTCCACCGATAAACAAACAGTAAACAAGCAGCGCCCCCGGGAAGAGAAAGAAGGGAATCCGAGGGTTATCATGAGTGCCGGGGTCGTTTCAACCGTGGCATACGTCCCAAATACTTCAAAGAGAGACACACACACACCCGCACACACACACACAGGCAGTCAGCCAGACAAACAAATAATTAACAAAGTCAGTGAGATTATTAAAGCAGCAGGGTTCAGGGAGGGTTCAGCCTTCTCTCTGTGTGTGTGTGTGTGTGTGTGGGGGGGGGGGGGGGGGGGACAGGGACTCCCCTGTTGGATGTGATTAGAGAACCAAGAGAGAAAGAAGAGAGAAGAGGCGAGGGAAAACAGTGGCTGTCATTGATATCCAACTTCATGTATACAGCTGGGTGTGTGTAGGTGAGCGTGTGTGAGCCTGTGTGTGTGTGTGTGTGTGTGTGTGTGTGTGTGTGTGTGTGTGTGTGTGTGTGTGTGTGTGTGTGTGTAGTAAATTCACGTCCTACTGTTCTCCAAATAACAGTTTGCCGACAAGTATTTACTTAAATCCAATCGGCGGCGACAATTGTGACCAGTTACGACGGGATAAGGGTGAAAACCACACTGTGAGAACATTTCAAGTGTGTACGTGGTTTTGCTTTGTACATCTGGGGAAAACAAACAACAACATATAAATCCCTGAATAGTGAGAAACGCACGCACAAATATCACAAGACGTCACTGAGACCTTTCGATTCCCCTCACCTCCTTCCGACTGTTTCTTATGCGTTGAACACTCTACGAGTTCTCCACTGCAGCCTCATGACGTTTAAACCGTTTGCGGCGGCGTCACTTCATCAGACGGAGACCAAGCGAAACAAAAGTCAGGAAAAAATGGGAAGTTTTTTGCGCCGACAGGACCACCTGTCAGCTGGTCCGCTGCTTTGGGACCCTTCCTCCTTTCCTCCCTTCCTGCCTTCCCTCCCTTACCCTCCCATGTCCCCTTTTCGGGCCTCCCCCCCCCCCCCCCCCCCCCCCTCTTTCAGCTCAGTGTTGTGGCAGCAGCGCTCCCCTGCATCACAAAGCCCGTTCTGCCAGCTTGTCCCATTGTGTTGCGAACATCGCAGGTAATGATTAACACAAACACACAACAATGGGAGCTGCAGCAACCCGGCCGGCGTGGGAGTCGACGGGCCGACGCGTGAGTTTCCATGACATTTTTTTGTCGTAGGCGCTACAAGGCCGTGCCGCGAGACTTGATAGTCTGTGAAAAAGTCTCACTGATGTTTGGTCTGATTAAGCAATTGCATCAATTCCAAAACAACAACAAAGTATTTGCACACGCATCTCAGTTGCAAACACCCTGTTTATCGTCTGAGCTTCCCGGGTTTAACAGACCTGATGATGCGTTGACAGAAATCAGTTTGACCAGAAGCTGGGACGATTAACCTGCTGGTTTGCACGAAGACGATTGGTCACATGACGCGAAGGAAGGGGAACACCAAGCATCAAAATCTTACATCCAGATATTTTCCTGAAGCAATTTCTGGTTATAAAAAACAAAAGACCACTAACACGCGCGCCTTTAACTGAAGATGCTCCATTGTTGGAGTCTTAAAGAGAAGCATTTGTCTGAACTGTCTGAAATTTAAATACAAATGAGACGTGATGTCTTCCATAATGTGTCCCCGCTGTGAAGTGGACTAATGAGTGACTGGCCACACCTCACAAATTCCTACTGACCTTTATTCCACCTCACTTTCCCTCCAGTCACGCACCCCCCTAACCTCACATCACCCCAATGATTATTATTCAACCCCGACATCAACCCCCCCCCCCCCCCACCTCCCCAATCTGTTATCAGCTGTCAGGCACCAACCAGCCCCGGCATTCCCCATTAACATCAACATCAGTATGCAGCAGGCCATCAATGCTATCTGGAGCTGGGGGCACCGGGGAGGACCCGCCATATCACTGATGTCATCAGATAAAGATGAGGGAGGGGTGGAGGGTCTGCTTCAGGGGGGGAGGGGAGGGGGTCTCAAGTTGTTGTATTTGGTTCTGTGTTTTTCACGTTGTGTTTGCTGGATTAGACATCTTTGTCTTTACTTTGCTAATTGGGGATTGAAGCCGGAAGTGTAAATCTTAGAATGAATTAAACGTTTTCCCCCAGTATCACTGTTTAGTAGAGAGTGAAAATGTGATTACAGTGATTACCTATTGTTTAATATACGTGTTGGTGAATGTTGGACACAGTGGGCACACTTACAAAGACCCACTTACATTTCATTCGACATTAAATGCTCTATTTGTGGTGTTCAATACGTTTCGAGTGTGTGTGTGAAGTAGTTGAGGTGACGGTAATCCCACCTGTGTACCATTAGCACAACAAAAACCTGCAATAACATCAACACCTCGCTCTCCTCCCCGAAACACAGGTATGTTAATGCGATTCATCAGGCTAAAAACACATGAAGTTGTGGTTACATGACTTTTGGCTTGGAGACTTTCCCTAAACTCAATGATCTTGTAAGGGTCCCCACTTCGTACCCCCAAAAAGGCGCGTTCCCACAAAGTCATCAGTAACCACAGGTTTCTCCCACACACACACACAGACGAACGAATACCTGACACTGACTAAGGAGAAGTGAGGTCCTCACAAAGATAGACGTACCAGTTCACAGGCTCACGGGCGGGTGTGACGCACGGACCCAGCGGCCCGGCCCGGCACTCTGCCATCAGCACAACTCTTATCTACTTTATGACTTCCACTCGGCCTTCTCTATTTGCGCACTTTGACTTTTGCTCGTAAAGCTCCCGTCTGACCGGCAGAAGCACCGAGAAGGGTCAAAGGTCAAATGTGGAATTTATTTCAGCGCATGCATTTCATGTAAACACAGTGGTCGCTGGAAGAGTCTCACGAGATGAAGTGCACCAGGTGTGCAGTTCCCCCCCGGGATGACGCGGCTTGGCAGCGGCTCGGCTCGAGCAGGTGTCACGTGACCGCGTTTGAATCTGTGCCAGGACCTTTGTAGCTTGTGATTGCTCTCTTGCATCAGCACTTCCTGTCTTTCTCCATAACAAACAAAAACAATAATGCTGGAGGATTTAGCAGAGGCTTAAATCAATGTCATTCTGGACACACCGTGCGCTACCTGGATGAGCTAAATAGCTTTGAACCAATATATTATATTAATCATTTCCATGCAGGGATTTGTTCTGACTCACAATTAATCAGTTCATCCCAATGGAGTAAAATGTGCTTCCAACTGTGTGAAGAAGCCCCCCGATTACAAAGCAAGGACACTGACCTGCAGGGACTTGACCTTAATAATTGGGTTGTGTCCTCGGTGTAACGGTGATAAATGCATGCGGCAAATCCTCTAATTTTTTAAACACTTACCAAGTCTTTGTGTCTTATTTCTTTGAAATAGACTGAAGTTAATATTGCTTTAATTGCTGCTCTTGCATACAAAAATGGGAGGGAGCAACAAATAAAAACAAAAATAAGAAATCAAATAGGTAAAATTAATTCAAAGACGGATGTAATCGGGTTTATTGCAGAGTAACTTCATGTTGGTGTTTTGTGCCCACAATCATCATGTTAATGACAGTTATTGACTCCATGTCACCTTATGTTCACACTTTTAATCACTTTATTCTCATTATCCGGTGTTGTCTATTCATATCCAGCATGCTGATCTCATTTAACATTCTCACCATATATGAAGTGTTCTCTCTATCAGTCAATTGAATAAAACATCAGAGCATTAACACACGGGTCAACACGAAGCTGATAAAAACGGGCCTAGGCTGCAGCTCTAATGGGATTACGTGCTCTTCTTCTATTCACTGATGCAATTAAAACACTCCACCAAAGGAACTGAATGCGAGGTCTTGATGCCCTGTTTGCATAAGCCACAATTAGCCAGCAATAAATTATCCGGCGAAAACGTGATTTATGAGGTTGTTTTGGCGCACGCTCGGTCACCGCGTGAGAAGCTTTTAAAAGTGCAGTTTGCACATTTATTTAAGTTGTGTAACATCTTAATCGTCTGCGTCAACGCGCTTTGCCCCGCGGAGAGGAGGGAGGGCGGGGGTGGTGGGTGGGGGGTGGGGGACAAATGAGAGTCTTGGGTTGTATTCGCCACTTCTCTCGAGGGACGGGGGCTTTTAGTGCGTGGGGGTGTATGGGAAGGCGGGGGGGTAACAGAAGCGCACCCCTCCCTCTCGCTCTCCCTCTCTCTTGTCTCTCTCTCTCTCCACCAGCAACCCCCCCCCTCCCCCCTCCCCGGGCTGCTCACCCACCATTGTTGTTGTCACTGCGGTCCGGAGAGCAGTGGAGTGGAGGGCATGTTGGTTTGTGCAGGACTCTCTCTCTCTCTCTCTCTCTCTCTCTCTCTCTCTCTCTCTCTCTCTCTCTCCGAGGAGGAGGAGGAGGAGGAGGAGGCTGCTGAGCTCCACTTTTGAGCGGCACAGCTCAGATCTGACCGGGAGACACTCCACACGGGAGAGGAGACCTCGCTGGAGCGCTGCGTAAAGACGCACGTAAAGAGTTATCCAAGTGTACGGTCCAACAGAAAGAGGACTCACAACAAACGGTGCACGTTGTGATCACGCTCTATCAATCGCTCACTCTCCACATCTCGGAATTTGTTTCTCCAAATTTCTTTAACCTTAAATTAAGAGTTTTGTTAGACCCGCAGATCCACTTTCTGGCTCCGTGTTTGGTTTTCTTTGTCTGCTTGGATTTCGCCCTGTGAGCGGCCGGCCTCAGTGGACTTTGCCCGGGGGGGGGGGGGGGTCACAGCTCCTTCAATCGGCCAGCAGAGCCAGGCAGCTGTCGTTCCTGTTCCAAGGGGCTGTTTTTAATGGATATATAAGGTCGACTTTCAGCCGGATAAACCAGAGCCGTTCACAAACTTATTTTTGGGGAAGGTACATCGGCGACAACGAGGCTCCAAATGAGGATTTCAATATTCACTCGTATCGAGCGGGACAAGGAGTGATTTCCTCCCCCCGGTGCCAGTCATCTCTGCGCCCGCAGACCCAGAGGAAAAGGTGGGTGAATAGTGAATATAGACGGATTTGTTGTTTCATTCATGTTTCGGGGAAATCCTGAATAAAACCCTCATATGTATTTAATGAAAACCGTGTAAACGAGTTCGTAGTGTGAGTTTCATAAAACCAAATCAAGGCACTGAATTGAATCCCGAGGTTGTTGTTTTTTTTGCCTCCACCTGTGTGGAGCGCTCGTTTGAATTGGAAACCCGACATAGGGAACTTTTGCCGGTGTTGTTTCCACATGAGGTGAAGAAGTTTGTTTGCAACGCGTGCAGAATCCAAACAAGTCACATTGCCTGTTAGACATTGAACCTTCCAACACCGACTATTTGTTTGGGGGCAAGACGCTTTACGGCGGAGTTTGAACTCTCACACCACAGAAGGAAAAAAAAAAAGATCATCAAGAGAAGCACATATAATGGTATTTTACCTGCAAGTAGATCATCTAGTTCCTCTTATAATACGTGAGGTCCAGTAGTCATTTGTTAAGGTATTGCTTTGATTCGTTGAAGGATTAACGGTGTTATGACTGATTATTCTGCAGAAAGATGCAGCACATTCAGGACAAAAAAAAACCTCCACATCTGTCTCTCTGAGTAGAAAGTGATGCAGCAGTAGAAAAAAAAAATGCTTTTCCCCCCAGTCCTTAATTAATTGGGAAAGAATACGTTTCAGCAGGCTGGTTCTTTAAACGGTGTGCATGGGAAGGGGGGGGGGGGGGGGGGCGCACCAGGGTCTGGCGCCTGTGCGCAGTTGGTCACTGCTTTATTCCTTATTACAGCTCCTACTGTAGGCTGTTAGAGTTTATCGTGTGTGTGTGTGTGTGTGTGTGTGTGCGCAGGAAGGACTTCACAGTGAATGAATGCCTTGTACTTAGATTACATTGGTAAGAGTTCTCGTATAGTCATCTCTTCGTGGGCATATTTTCAAATGGAATTGAGGTATTTCGTGTACCATTTATACAGCTTTGCACATTTGAGAACGTGTTGTCATCAACTTTGCTATTTGAGTTGCATTGGTTCGTTCAGAAGTCAAGCAAATTGTTGCAAAAAAATAATTCCTGTCATATTAATCAATGACATTTTCAGGCAACAATGCCAATCCATACATCAACCTCATATCGGGACTCTGGGATTGGCATTTATTTTACTCTCCTCTGACAAACATTTAATTACCAGAAAGGAACTTTTTATTTATTTATTTAAAATGCCCAAATTTGAGGTATATCACGCGGTCCGCTTGACGCTCCAGCGACGGGTCACCTGTAGTCCGGTGCCAGCTGCAGGGGCCGAGTTTCTCTGCCGCTCCTTCCGATTCGGTAGCTTCCTGGCAACCTTCAAGTGTTTTTCCCAGCCAGGGCCCGTTACAGCGGGGCAGGCCGAGCGGGGGCCCATTCAATTGACAAACACCAGGCACCGTATTCACGACGCAGGAGAGCCTGGACAATGTAGAGAGCAACGAGCGGGACGGATAGCAGGACGTCTGCCTGGCCTGTGGTTGAACGGAGGGGCTTTAGGTCTTTAGCTATTCTCCAGACGGATCTCTGATCAGCAGATAACACGTCTCCCATTCCCGGCTGTTTCCATCTGCAGGACATTATTTTGAGGCTTTTCTGAAGATTCCGATGCTCGGGACCGGAGTGTGAAGCCCACTCCAGGCTTCCGACGTACATTTCGGCCCCCTTTGAAACCCCCGGGAACACAGGCATGAAGAAGATGGAGAGGCTCTGCACGTTCTGCGTTCTCCTGCTGTGCTTGATGGACGGAGCCTCGCCCAGGGCCATCGACCAAGCGAGGACTAAAGGTAAGACCCGAAAACGGCTTCTCTTCCAGAAGAAGAGAAGTGTTTGCCCTCAAGACAGAGAGGCTGCAGACCAGTCCGAAGGAGGGAGAAAAAAAAACAACCTCTCAGCCGATGCAGAGAGTCAGCATTTGTCACTCTTGAGAAGTGAAGGTGCAATCGGTAAATGTCCAATGCAATCAGTCGATCCAGACGATTCCCCTTCTGCATGAAGCGGATGATCTTTCGAGTCAGATCAAAAGATACGGGGGGGGACATTTTTGTGTGTGGATGGATGAAAGACAAGGTGGGTCGCTGCCCCGGAGGCATCGAACGCACAAGCTGTCTCTTCTGGATCTTTGTGCTTCTGGGCCTCTGCAAAGGCCAGCCGAGGCACGCTTGCTCAGAGGACAACGTGCACAAAAACCCCTCTCTGGTTTATTTAGGATAGAAGAGTTAAGAGTCAGACCTAGGATTGATCATACAGAGATCTGAAGGTCGTAAAACATGCAAATTGAAGCTTTGGAAGCAGCATTCCAACTTTTATGTTGGTCTTTTAGAATAGACTCAAATGAGAGTGGTAGAATGTTGCCTCAATTTTCCGCAGGCAAACAAGCCACTGGGCGTTTTCTGTCATGTTACTAAATATAATTACACATCTAATGTTTCTAACCACATACTGCTAAATGCAGGGATCTAACTTGACCAATGTCCAGTCGTTTTTTTTTCTGCCACATCATTATAGATTAGAGAAAAGTTTGAGTATAGCTTTTGTCTGTACATATCTGGCAAGCTTAAATAGCTTTTGGCTGCTCTTTATTTATACATAAACATCATTATAAAAACAAGGAACACAGACGATGTCACAGTTTTCCCCCTGAAACTTACATCCTTTAAAGAGATGTTCAAAACGGATGTGTGGCATATGTAATTTGCCGTTAAGTTTTTGACCTCCAATCATTGAGAACAAAATTTCCCAAATAATTCGATCTTATGCTTGGTCTCTACTACATGCTTGGGTTTGCTTTTATTTATTTTTTGTTATGCATCTACCAGAGCGGCCTGTGGTCATGTTTATTGTAACTTTGCACATGGCATCTCTAATTTCTGTAAAAAAAAAAAAGGGTAATCAACCATTTCTAGCAAAGCATGAAATCATGTCTCATGCAATATGGAGAGCAAATCAGCTGTTGATACACACATTCAAGTCTCAGGTTAATCTATGACCTCAGAAACAGTAATGTGAACCATTTCAACGGGCTCTGTCTGAAGTTATAAAATGGAGCGGGTTAGGCCCACAGACTCCACGCCGGGTTTTCCACCCAGAGCGCCGGCCCAGCAGGCCCATGCCTTGCTCGTTCAGGGCCGAGCGGTTTGTTTGTGTTGTGTTTCGTTTGCCCCCTCGCCTCTAGGTGACAATTCACACTCTGCCTCGAGTTCAACTCCAGGGCACCGTCCCCTCCTTCTGCAAGTTCATTAGCACGGCCGTAAATGTGTGTGTGTGTGTGTGTGTGTGTCTCTGCTCATCCCCGTGTTTTACTGCCTTCGCCCCATCAGATGAAGATGCTTGTTGGGCTCTCTTACTGTTTTTTTGTGCGAGGTGTTAAGACTGTCCGTCACCACGTGTCTTTTAATTGGTTTTCTTAAAGTTGCTTTCACCGATCAGCGCATCTGATTCCCCCCTCTCAAAGGTTGTAACCGTGTGTCTGTGTGTGTCTGTGTGTGTGTGTGTGTGTGCTCCTGAAAGCACTTCACTCCGACAAGGGAACAGATTGCCTTTTCACTAAGCGCTGGCAGGAAGCAATCAGACAGAAAATTGCTCTGGAAAATTGCTCGTTCTGAGTGGCCGAGCAGCGAGCGGGGTCCCCGGTCCAGAGCGCACATATGCTCAAACCAGTGAGTGTGCGGGCGGCATGAATGGCCGAGTGACCCGGTGAATGGAGGGCACTGTGGGTGATGGTGACACGATGGTAGCCGGGTTATCAGGGCACTCTATCGCCGGTTCCCCCCCACCCCCCCCCCACCCCGCTGGCATTAAATGACAGCGTCTGTTCAGGAACATGGTGTCCCTCTGTTGCCGGACCTCTCAGAGGTAAACCGAAACCTTCAGGGTGTGTTTTGACATTTCTTCGGTCTCGTTCACTCCAGAGTTTGTTCAAACCAAGGAGGTCTGCAGTCCTTTGTCCTTCAAGCTTGAAATATAGCTAAACACCCCCCCCCCCCCAATATTTGAAATGCTGAAATGAGGTCTCATTATTTTTATATGTATCTCCTCTTTGGTATCCAGATCTTCGTGTATCCAGGCCTCTGATTGTGCCGGGTTACCCAGGAAACATCACGGGGGTCGTAGGTGGTCAGGCGAAGCTGACGTGTAAAATCCACCGGCCGGCGTCCACCAAGGTGCAGTGGCTGAAGACTGAGGTTAGCCTGGAAGGACCGCCACGCCTCAGCGCTCTGACGGTGAGAATTGATCCACCGATAGATACCCACAAACACTTAAATGTCTTGTTTTGAGTCCCCGTCATGTTAAATGTCATAGAAGAGGCTAAAATGATCACCCGTCCGCGCAGATCCTACAGAGCAACGGCTCCAAGGTGAACACTTTGCATCTGTCCAACATCAGTCTGGAGGACGCGGGAGAGTACATCTGCCTGGCCGAGAGCACCCACGAAGGACAGATGGTTCGGGCCATGCAGTCGGCGTGGCTGCAGGTCCTGCAGGGTACGACACTCTTTATCGTCGCACTTTTGGTTAAAATCTCGCTAGTTTTGTACAATGAGACTGTCAAACTATACTTCAGTGTAGCACCGGCCAAGACCAAGTATTGCATTCTAACGTAATCTAACTTTTGACTTTGCCACAGGTACCATCATTTCTCGAACCGTGGACCCGACTGTTGCAGACATCCCATCAGGTAACCTTCTCATGCTGCAACATGTTGAGTCCAAAATAAACACTGTCAAATCACAGAGCGTTTTATTTAAAATCCTTTTCCCGACGCCGCAATCCCTTCAAATGTTGACAACGTGAGAGTTGTGTTTAGAGAGGCTGTTTAGAATAAGTTTATAAAACCCAGACTTGAAGGGCTGCATGGCGGCCATCTGTGTGGGCTCGTCCTCCTCCCCGGGCTGGAATGGACTTCTCTCCTCCCGTCGCTCACTTAGATCTCCAGTGAACCTTCACCGCCCCTCAGATTTACTCTCCGTCC
Organism: Pungitius pungitius; assembly: GCF_949316345.1. Lineage (NCBI taxonomy): Eukaryota > Metazoa > Chordata > Actinopteri > Perciformes > Gasterosteidae > Pungitius > Pungitius pungitius. The sequence continues at coordinate 9,391 of NW_026909824.1, read as the reverse complement.
ACTGTCACGCTGCAACATGTTCATTAGCTTCGGCTTCCCCTTCTCCCTCCTCTTTGCTTTCATTCGTTTTCTCTCTGTTTTGGGAGGGAGTTTGCAGTGTTAGCTAGATGGCTCTCAGTCCCACAATAATCCACAGGGGAACAAAAAGATGAAGAGGAGAAGGGGGGTGTGTGGAGGGGGTTGGGATCGGTCAGGCCTCCTGGTCGCCATGGTAATCTCATTGTGTGTGTGTGTGTGTTGGTAGAGGAGATAATGGAGTTGAAGTGTTGAAGGTCATAGTTGAGGGGACGGCCTCTTGCCTCAGAGAGGAGAAGAACAAATAACCTGCTGACATGTGCGTGAAAGAGTAGAATATATAGAAAATGAAGGAAAGTAACGAGATGAGGGGCACATACTCAAGTCTGTGCCGATTTCTTTCAAAAGACGCTATTGACGACCGCAGCGAGGACACCTCCGAGCATCTCCTGCTGGAGCCGGGCAACGTGCTGAAACTGCGCTGCGACCCGAGCGCCCGGCCCGGCATGGCGGTGCACTGGTACAAGGAGGCGACTCGGGTTCTGCCCACACCCCGCATCCAGATCCGCGGAGCCGTCATGGAGATCGCAGACGTGACATACGAGGACTCTGGCGTTTATGTGTGTGTTCTCCGGGGAACCAAGGAGCCTGTGAGGAACTTCACCATCACCGTGGCAGGTAAAGACACCAGCACTTTGCACCCACAGCTGTTTTACAAGTTTCGATTAATCCATCGTCAAAGTTTTAATAGTCAACGATGTGAATAACTGGACAATGTTTGTTTCCAGACTCGTTGGGGTCGGGGGACGATGATGAGGACAACGGCTTGGAGGACTCATCGGCTGAGATCGAAAACGACCAGGTCTACTTCTCCGGAGGTACGTTGCTGTCTCTGTTCCCCAGGGCAACTGCTGCAACTCCAACCTCCAGGCCTCATCACAGCACACCTCTGACCGCCGTCTCATTGGCTGGTGTCTATCGTTACAGGTCCTTACTGGACCCACACTCAGCGTATGGAGAAGAAGCTATACGCGGTTCCCGCGGGCAACACAGTGAAGTTCCGTTGCCCCGCCATGGGCAGCCCCATGCCCAGCATCCGCTGGCTAAAAAATGGACGTGAATTCAGAGGAGAGCACCGCATCGGTGGCATCAAGGTGAGGATGGGCTCCATGTCTTGAACGCTACATGAAGCTCAAGGAGACTTGTTTGCGTTCGGATGATCCGGCGGAACTCACAGTGGGGCCTGACCTTCATGAAGCCCAGTATTGATGTATTTTTTTTCTGCGTGTTTATTTTTGCTAGCTGAGACACCAGCACTGGAGCTTGGTGATGGAGAGCGTCGTGCCTTCAGACAGAGGGAACTACACTTGCTTGGTGGAGAACAGATATGGCTCCATAGCTCACAGCTACGTGCTTGATGTCCTGGGTAAGAAACTTACAATGCAGCAAGATTCGCGTTTAATTTAAATCACAGCAGCAATAGTAAGAGTTTAAAAGGCGTTCTTGAGAATAACAGCCTCCAGTCTGAGGGAGGGGACGTGTGCGGGTTAGGGTTAGCAGAAGGGGAAAGGGGCGCCTGGGCAGGATGTGGACGATCAGGCGTCCACACCAGTTTTCTACCTGACCTGTGACAAGAAATCGAGGAGGGCAGCGGTTTGTTTGTTCATTTGTTCGCTGTCCGTCCACCGCGGGGTCAGTTTCTGTCCTCGACAACGGGGGGAGAAAAACTAACGAGGCCGCTAACGAGATCAGAGAGCTAGAGCAACCTCAGATCAAAGAGAGCCCTGCCGACCAGCTGATAAAGACCCATGCTGGTGGAACAAATTTCCATCCCAAAATGACATTTTCTGCTCTGGAATGCCAGCATGAAAAAAAACATAATATGTGAAAGGGACAACTGCTTGGCAATTTCAGACATCTGTTTACACAAAGCAGTCGGCAAAACGGCAAAATATCTGGATTTATTGAGCCCTAGCTCGTTATAATTCCAGTTTTCTGTATTCTTCCTTCCTGCATGGAGGAGTATTTCTGGGACCAAGCTTGACAGATCTGTTAAATTTCATTCTCCATGTCCCCAAATGATCTTTGAACCCTAAGTAGACCTGAGCTCCGACTGGTTCGTTTTTTTTTTCTTCGCTCAATTTTTCCCCATCTCTCCTCATCCCAACACAGAGCGTTCCCCGCACAGGCCCATCCTGCAGGCCGGTCTACCAGCCAACATCACAGCGGTGGTGGGAAGCGATGTCCAGTTCCTCTGTAAGGTCTACAGCGACGCCCAGCCTCACATTCAGTGGCTCAAACACATTGCAATCAACGGCAGCCTCTACGGTTCTGATGGGACGCCCTACGTTCGGGTTCTCAAGGTTGGTCAAACTCCAAAATCCTTTTCATCTTTTAACTTCATCTCCAATCTGCTTTAATATGGTGAAGTGCTCACAGAATTAGTTTGCTAAACAACAGTAAAGGCATCTCGCAGAACTGGCGATGATATCTTTGTGCCATGTAATAATGTCACTATTTCTGCAATCGTTTTTTTGCAGACCGGCAGTCTGAACATGTCAGAGGTGGAGGTGCTCTACCTGTCCAAAGTTGCCATGGAGGATGCAGGAGAGTACACCTGTCTGGCTGGCAATTCGATCGGATTTGCTTACCAGTCCGCCTGGCTCACTGTCCTCTCAGGTAAAGAACAAACTGAAGACCTCAGGCCTCATCTCAGAGCTGAGAAAAATAGACAGAACAATTTAAGGCACTAAATTGCCAGCAAAAAATGAATAGAATGATATCATGTCACAAAAATACTTTAAATATTTCATTGTCCATTTCTTTCTTCAGAAGAGGAAACCGTGGACCCCATTGAGACCATGGAGACAAAGTACACTGACATCATCATCTACGCCTGTGGTTTCCTGGCCCTGATCATGGCCATCGTCATCGTGGTATTGTGTCGAATGCAGGTCCAACCCAGAAGGGAGCCGTTCAATGCGCTGCCAGTGCAGAAACTCTCCAAGTTTCCTCTTCGCAGACAGGTACGAGGCGCTATGCATTATAGGAGCTTTGTCCTCGCCTCATTTTGAAAAGTATTTCCTAAAGTATTACCTCCTTCTGCAGTACTCGGTGGAGTCCAACTCATCGGGGAAGTCCAGTGCGTCGCTTATGCGGGTTGCTCGACTCTCGTCCAGCTGCTCTCCCATGCTGGCTGGAGTCATGGAGTTTGAATTGCCCTACGACCCAGACTGGGAGTTCCCCAGAGAGAAGTAAGTCATCTGCACGTTAGAATAGATTCCACCATCGTCTGCAAAGAAATTGCTCTTTTGTCACTTATAAAATTATTATAAAAGAGATTAGTATACAGAGTTTACAGTATTTCTTCACTAAACTTATTTCGGTTTGTGGGGGGATAAACAAGCCCACGGCGAGCTGTTTGCCCTTTCCAGCATTTGCTTTAAGAAGTTAGAGCCCCAAATTATGGATCTGACTGTTTGTCATTTGTACATGCTTATTTTCACCAACCTTTGCTGTTCTTTTATCCAGTTTAACTCTGGGCAAACCTCTGGGAGAAGGCTGCTTCGGTCAGGTGGTCAGAGCAGATGCCTACGGCATCAACAAGGACTCTCCGGATCCGGCCTCCACTGTGGCGGTTAAGATGCTCAAAGGTAGGAAAGAAATAATACGTTCACCAAAATGCCTCGAGAGATTAGTAATGAGTCTGCAGCCTCTTCTAAACAAAATGCATCCTTCCCCAAAGATGACGCCACAGACAAAGACCTGGCAGACCTCATCTCGGAGATGGAGCTCATGAAGGTCATGGACAAACACAAGAACATCATAAACCTGCTTGGGGTTTGCACACAAGATGGTGAGTGTCCGTCTAAACTGTTCTAGTTTAATTCTGCGTCAACAGAGTGTCATTGCTCTTCATCTCAACAAACAACTAATTTAGTCAGTGTTTCAGTGATGGGGGTCGCAAGCCTCAAGGCTAAAACAACAATAGAAACAACCCCGTCCTTTATCCTGTTTTCCCCCCCCGCCCCTCAGGGCCTCTGTATGTGCTGGTGGAGTACGCCTCCAAAGGCAGTCTGAGGGAGTACCTGCGGGCCCGGAGACCCCCGGGCACAGACTACACCTTTGATATGACGAAAGTGCCCGAAGAGCAGCTCACCTTCAAAGACCTGCTGTCCTGCGCCTACCAGGTGGCCAGAGGGATGGAGTACCTGGCCTCCAAAAGGGTACGCTCGCTTTGAAAAGCGGAAATAACTTGTAAGAACCTGTCAGGGCCACAATCTCTTTGTTTCCAGAGAGATTTGAAAACATCTCAGGTTCTGGGAATTTGCTTTGCGATTTATGGTCAAGAGAAGACTGAAAAAAAGAAAGATTTTTTTATACATTACTGCTATCACTGTGAACCAAAGAAGAATCTTAGAAGACACTATCTGTATGGCTGCTATGCCTACTCATTTGTTTAGCACTCACTTGTCATGTGAGATTTCTGATGTCTGAGATTTCTTTTGGTGTCTCAAAGGTCTTAAGAGGGATATTTGTGAATCAGACCCCAATTCAGTAAAATGTATTGACGTCGTTGGGCTGGAAGTAGAACCAGAAAAGACAAGCAGTGTAGAAAAAATGCTTTGCAGTGTGAGAAGTTTGGAACTGGGGTTAGGATTGAGTTCTCGAGCACTTCGCCTAAGGATGGATTTCTCTTTGCATCTGTCTGCCCCTTTCTTCTTTCTCCCTGTCTTCCCATCCCAACCCCCTCATGTCACTACCCCTTTCGTTTTTTTCCTCCGTCTGTGTGCTTCTAATCAACACGTCTCTTTGTCCGCCCACCGGCGTCTCAGACAGGCATTCCTGAGCAGAAAGCTGCCGCGGCCTCAGCCCTGTTTACCCTTCTCCATCCATCTGTCCGTCCTCTCCATCGCGGGGGCTTTGTCCCTTTTTTTTAGAGCCGCCATAAATCTGTTAGCAAACAGCCAGCGGAGACGTCGTCTGGGAGGCAGGCATCGGGTTTCTGGCTCTACGGCCTCCCTAAGAATGCAGGAGCCTGAGACTAACCCCTCCATTATGGGGAGACCCGCAAACCGAGCCCCGGCTCACTGGCACGTCCCCACAGAAACCACGTCTATTTCGAATGAAAACCAAAATAAACTTAATGATATCCGTTCAATGTGGGCAAACGGTGCCTTTTTGCCCCACCCAAGGGGTTTGTTCTTTCTTCAGACTGGATATCTATATAAAGACTTTATTATTATTATTATTATGCGTTCGCTAAAATGAGCCGCTGTGTGTTGACTTTAGACTCTTTTCATTTTTGGAGAAAATGGGCAGTGAATCATTTTTGTTTCCCACAACACCATGTTTTTACATGAACAAACCACCACTTGGAACAGAAGAGAAAGAGTTGTGTCACAGGTCTTCTTAATTCAAAAGGGCGTTACATGAAGACCCTTAACAATTACACAGCAAAAACACGATTACCACAATATTGTTCGAGCCGGAATTTAGTTTTAGTACTTTTTTATTGAATTTATACTTATGCCATGAATGCAGTCCTTTTTACCAAATTCAACACTCAATCTCTGAGCATTTTAATGACGGTATGATAATCTTCCAATCCTGAGACCCAGCTGTTAGACTTTTGGTCCAGTCTTTAATTCTCCCTCCTCTCTCTGCAGTGCATCCACAGAGATCTGGCAGCCAGAAACGTTCTGGTGACCGAGGACAACGTCATGAAGATCGCCGACTTCGGCCTCGCCAGAGGGGTCCACCAGATCGACTACTACAAGAAAACCACAAACGTGAGTCAGTTTGTAAGCGGCACGTCGTTGGGAATCACTTTTGTTTTGCTTCAGTGAAGAAAGTTGCTTTCCAGGTGGTAGAGCAACTTGAATACTCCTTTTCTGGGATTTTTCCTCTAAAAAGTACCATGCTAAAATCATCCAATAAAACCAACGAAATGAATAAAACAGAGCAGCAAGGTGCCTTTCACAGTTTTAATAGACCTCTGATTGGCAGCGGGCCTAATGGGACTTAATCAGAAAAGAGGGTGGAGGAGGGAGGGAGGGATTGAGAAAGAGAAAAAAAGAAGGAAGAAAGAATGTTTCAGACGGAAGGAAGAACGTGTGAGTTGTTGCTGGTGAACGAAGGCGAGTCTCTGACTTGTCCGTGTCCGCTTTGCAGGGACGTCTGCCGGTGAAGTGGATGGCACCAGAGGCTTTGTTTGACAGGGTCTACACACACCAGAGCGACGTGTAAGTCCCCCCCCCCCCCAAAAAAAAACACCTGCAGGGAAAATTACCCGGTCAGGGTCGATTGTGCCTACACGTCTTCAGAGTAGACGTGCCCTGATCCTCTGGTCCCTGCTCAGGTGGTCGTTCGGCGTCCTGATGTGGGAGATCTTCACGCTGGGCGGCTCGCCGTACCCCGGTATCCCCGTCGAGGAGCTCTTCAAGCTGCTGAAGGAAGGACACCGCATGGACAAACCCTCCAACTGCACGCATGAACTGTAAGCCAGACGCCTTAAAAAGCAAATACAGATGCTTTAAACAACTTCAAAATATGCGTCCCAAATAAATACATACATGTGGTTCAATTAAGAGTCGTATCTGTCTATTGATGAAACATTTAATCTTCAGGCAGATACCTTTTGTTACATTTAATTGTTCTCTGTGTGGGGTGCTGTGGAATTTGCAGAAGGTCTAAATGATTTTCTCTTGTGTGCTTTTTTCTTCTTCTTTCTTCTCATCAGCTACATGATGATGCGTGAGTGCTGGCACGCCGTTCCCACCCAGAGGCCCACCTTCAAGCAGCTGGTGGAGGAGCTGGACAAAGTGCTGCTGTCCATCTCTGACGAGGTGGGCTTTAAAACACGCGTACAAACCGAAACAAAACCAGAACGGATTGATAAACTGCTGCATATGATTAAACACGTTGATGTCTCTTGCCAACCTATCCAACTAACACCTGAACTCCTTCCACCCCCCACCCCCCCCCCCCCCCCCCCCTCAGTACTTGGACCTGTCGACGCCCTTCGAGCAGTACTCGCCTTCCTGCGAGGACACGTCCAGCTCCTGCTCCTCCGACAACGACTCCGTTTTCACCCACGACGCGTTGTCCACCGACCCCTGCCTCCTGGGCTTCAAGGACTAACGCTCCAGGGGTGGACGTGGAGCCCCCCCACCCCCCCAAGATTACAGACACTGACACAACACATGTAACGCACCCACTGGAGGCCACGTCGGAGGTCCGCGGAAGCCTCTCGTGGCGTTGAAGCTGGACCTCCATCATGGCCCCAGAAGAAGCCCTTAGATATAGGCGGGCGTTTATACACACACACACACACACACACATATATAAACACATGTATGCACATGGAGCACTGAGGCCGACGGGCCTTGTCACGCGGTGGAGGTCTGAAGAGGGACATTGAGGCCGTGAGAAAAAGGAGGACAAAGCGAAACAACGCGGCGCCACGTCGGGAGTCTCGGCGTCCGAGAACAGTTGCAAACGTTGGAAAACTGCGGCACTAAAAAACACAAAAGGAGAAGAACTTGGTTCCCACAAAGGCCACGAGATGCTTTCTTTGAAGGACAATGACCTCCTCACACGACCAGGGCGTGACACCTTGGTGATAAGACATTGGAACTAAAATAAAAAGATTTATTTTGCTATGAGAAAAAAAAGAAGGAACTAATAGTTAAATATACATCTCTCTATATAAGATTATTTTACTTTTTGTTTTGCTTATTTAAAGAAGAAAAAAAAAAGGTCTTAAATCTCAGGATCTCGTGTGCTAAGTTGCGTCTTTAGTGGCAGCAAAGTGCCTGAATTTGCGATTTCCTGTGAATATATTTGAATTTTAAAATATTGTATGTACATATCAGCGGCAGAAAGACGATTGCCTTTATAAATTATTCTTAATGACACAAAAATGAAGGTTATTGGAGGAGAAAGGAAAGAGGAATTAAATCAAAAGTGTTTCAAGTGCCAAACGTTTTGCAGCTGTATTAATGTTTGGGTTTCATTCCAAAATTCTTAATTTGGAGGCAACATTGAACATTGAATTCACCCCCAAGTCATAAACTAACAGTAGATGCTTATAAAGGTTTCATTGCATTACATCAGAAGCTTTAATGATCAAATTAAAAATGAAAAAAAAACGGCATGTCATCCAAAAATAATGGATTTTGTCTTTAAACACGGTTTACAATTTTGGAATGAAGCCCCCCCCCCGCCCTCCATTTTCCCCTTTTGTAGTAAACCGCTCTGACCTCCAGCCCCATCAAACAATTAGTGGTTAAATACCAGCAGGAATTCCGAGTTCTTGTCGCTTGTTGTTTGGATGAAAACCACCAGAGTTTTTTTGGGCTCGGGTGTATTTCTCAAAGTTATGAAAAGGAGGTCCGGGAGGCGCCGGCGGTGGCGAAGCTCCTCCCCTCGGCGTCCATTGTCAGAGACGGTGTGTCCAGGACAGTGTGTCCAGGGAGGGACGAGGAGGACTGACGATTCGGCATCGGGGACCATGTTGGAGAGTCGGCCCTAAGCCACTGTCACTGCTGACGAGGGAAAGTGGGGGGGGGGGGGGGGGGGGGGGGGGGAGGGGGGCTGCATGTGAAAGCCAGTGTGATTGATTTCAAATAGAGGAGATGGGGAGAGGGGGGGTGGGGTTGGGGGGACTCCTTTGTCTTGATGTAACCCTTCACCCGGCCCAATCTGCTGGCGAGGGGTCCTCAGGTCCGAAGCCCCGGCCGGACAATGAAGGCTTTGCAGGCTTTAATGGGTGTGACTGCGGACCAGAGGGAGTTCTGCGGAGGGGGGGGGCTTTGCGGAGGGGGGGGGTAGCTTGGGTTTGTGTGCAAATGAAGAGGCTCTTATTATGTTAATGTCTCCTCTTCTCTCCCCAAACGCCCCTATCTTTATCCCCACAGCCACCATCTTTCAAATTACGAATCTTAATTCAGATCCGCCAGCGGGACCAGCTGCAGGAGACACCCCCCGTGTCCCCCGGCGTCCCCCCCCTGAATCAGACCAGACACACAACCCCCCCCTCTCCCCCCATGTTGAAAGTTGTATTAACCACATGTGTCCTGTCCTTTACATCTACTACAACTGTATCACCAGCTACTACAATATTCTTTGGTCCATTTTGTTTCAATTTAAAAATGAAGGGGTTTCATTTCAACGGTTTAGTCAACGAAGGAGTGTCTTCTCTTTGCTTTCCACGCCGTCAGCGACCCGGTGACGGTTGGCGTCTTAGTTTAGAAGGAAGCTCTTTTTGTTTTAATGTCAACGTAGGCAAAGTATCCGGATACATTTGCATCTTTACATTCCAGTTATCTGCTCTTCTCCCAGATACGAACTCAAGCCAATCGCAGCGTTCTTA
>NW_026909823.1:0-14016 GCF_949316345.1 Pungitius pungitius | reverse complement strand
AATTACAATATCTCTGTTTTCAGTAATAAAATTCTAAAGAAAAGGAAAACACATAGAAGTAGAGTTTCCAGAGGCAAAAGATAACCGACTGTTTCCACTGATTTGGCTTCATCCAGCGAGCAGCGTGGAGGATTAGCGAGCCGTCGGTTTGACCACTTCCAATGCTCACAATATAATGCTCACATTGTCTGCCCCTAATTAACTTCCGCGGCTCCGTCCCGGTTTAAAAAAAAAAAAAGAAGAAGAAAAAAAAAAAAAAAAGGGTTTTGTTTCTTAATTTTGTTGAACATTTGTAGCAGTGAAGCAACAGCGCGGATGCATGTGTCCAAACTTGCAAAATGGCTGCTGAGATTCAACCGAAAATCCAGTCCTTCAAATCAAATAAGATCCATGAGGATTTCATCCTCCATCACGCTGGAGACCTGGCTCATCCCTTGCTGGGGCACGACGCCTCGCTGACCTCCAGACATCAGCATCTGACCTGCGGACCCGTTTGGGAGGAGAGAGAGAGAGATCGGAATTAAAAACGACAATTCTCATTCTGACCCTAACATCTGGATAATTATCTACATTACTACACACTGTTTTACCAATGACATGCTTTTTCAAACGTTGTTTTTTTTCTTCTTGCGTGCAGCCATCTGTTTTAAAATCACTTGCCAGGGATGAAAGGCCCCAGAGATTTGATTGACATAGGTAAACATGGAGGTCTCTGCTGTTGTGTACTGTGTACTGATTTTAAGTGTTTACGTCGTGCATGAATGCGCCGTACTCGCTCAAAGCTCCGACATCCGGAGCACTTCGAAGTCAACAATGAGAAGGAATGCATTCCCGTACTATTTTGTACAACAATGAGATAAAATGAAATAAAAGACATGGACGTGGCTGTTTATTTTGAACATATAATCCAAGCGATTGATGCCGCTTGTAGAGCTCAGGCAGATGTGAACATCTGTATTTAAATACAGGATTTTTTTTTAATAAGGTTGGTGTAAAAACCAACGTGCCCCACGTTTTCAGTGCACAGGTCCATAACCTGGCGAACAAAAGGATATTCATCTTTTAGAAAGTCAATAAATTCATATATAAATGCACCAGAAGAGTAAATCGTTTTTTAAGTTGCTTTTAAATGCTATTGGACAATCGACCTGATCATCATTGTCAGACCTATAGCCTAGAATGTGGTGTTTTGGTATGTTGTCCCCCTTTAATGGGGGGTGGGTTGTGCTTGCTGACCTCCCAAGGGCTGCCTCCACTGGCCCTGCATTTGAGGCCCCCCTCCTGGTGCCGAATGGACCAACTGCTGCCCTAAACCCTGGTGGGACATCATGCCCGCCATGTGGGAGACCCCGCCCTGCTGCAAGGACGAAAAGAGACACATTTACATGTCGCATTGGAGATATTTACTGAAGGCAAATCCACTCGGGCCATTCGCTGCCCCCTCTTACCGGCTGCTGCTGACTGAGGAGAAGGCTGCGGAGCTGCGGATTGGCTCCTGGGTTTGAGAGGCGGAGTATGGGACCCTGAGCCTGGGCCTGCCCACTTTGTGCGACCTGGTTGGGTGGAGCTCCGCTGACCGGCGGCTGATTGGCTGGCCCGGTTGCTCGCATGCTCATCTAAACCACAGTTTAAGATGTTGTCATGAAAAACAAGAAAAAATCATTCCGATTTTAGTAATCCATTACTATTATTATTATTATTATTATTGAGAACGAGGGCATTTCAAAGCATTTTGTATTCTCACAAAGCAACTTCTATATATCCAAAGCTCCGTTTGTTAACAAGTGTTTACCAGCATGCAGGTTATCAATGATAGAAAACATTCAACAAAGAAGTGAAGACGTGCTGACAGGAAGTGAACCGTCACGATGCTGAGCAGTGGGATGGCCCAAAAAGTGTGTTTGCAGTACATCCAAAACCCAGGATTCCAATGAAAAATGAATGAATGTCCACAAAGAAATGAGTTAAACGTCACGTGAAATAAAATTTGTATTCGTGGTTATTTCTGTCAGTATACATAAAACGCGATCACTATAACTGGTGATGTCATACGTCCAGTGCCGCATGTTATGTTGTATGTTAAGAAGCTGCAGGAGGTCTCACCATGTTCTGCCTCTGCTGCTCCTCCATCATAGAGACCTGACTAACTGGGGGCATTCCCACCACCACAGACTGGACACAGGGCCGATCCAAGAGGAGGGGGTGGAGTGGGGGGGGGTGTGGAAAGGAAGGACAGCGGCATAGAGGGTTACCAGAAAGGCATGCAGAGGTCAGAGGTCAGTAAAGGTGTCGTCATCCGGCAGTGTAACGGCAGTGTCGTCATCCGGCAGTGTAACAGGGAAATGGAGGGAGGGGGGGGTGCATAACCCGGGTGGACGTGCCGGCGCCGAGTGGGCTTGGTTACCTGCTGCTGGACGTTGCCATGGGAGACAGGGATGGGGCCGGGGGGCCTGTTGAGGAAGTTCTGGTTGGGGGCGACCTGGACCGGCTGCATTGGCCCCGCGCCGCCCAACTGCTGTGTAGAGACGGGGGGGGGTGGAGACATTTCATCACCTGTATTTACCGACTCAGTATGCGCGTGCCTCCCTCTCTCCTCGGCAGTACGAAGGCCGCGTGGAGGTCAGGAAGTGAAGGGGAATGCGGCTGGACGCCTTGCTCAAGAGCAGCACGGCGGTGAGAGTAGAGCCGAGGACACGCTTACATTAAAAAGACATGTCTGTGTAAATTGTTGCTCTTGTTCTATTGTTTGATTGAAAGAGATTGAAACGGTTTAAATAAAGAAATACATCAATGCTCACAAGCCCATAAGTACATTAACAGCTTACTAATCACTGGAAATGTTTTTTTCTCAAATTGGCCCCAAAGACATTCCTTCATGAAGCTAATGGGACTGACTGGGGACAAGAAATGGTCTTCTCTACTGTTCTATAGTATAGTCTAGTATCGTCTTAATCCGTCATCTGTATTTTTAGACAACACAACCTTGGGCTGAAAACAAAAACTCACTTTGCATGCAAGTGTACAGACAGAAAATATTCAGATTTCACAGAAAACAATTTCACTAAAACAAACGGAAGCTTGGTGACTAAAGTCCTCATTCTGCAGTGGGGGAAAAAAGTCTAATTAAATATCCATCTCGAGTTGAATGCCGGGCAAGGAGAAAGCAAGCAACCTGTTGCTTTACCCGGCAACACAAAGCTGCACGGTGTGTCCCGATCGTTCAGGAAAACCTGCTAAAACTCTGAAGATATACGGAGCCGACTGCACATTGCATCCGCACAATTCTCTGTTAAAAATGCTAAATGGAGGCAACATTTGAAACAAGCAGCACTTAACCGTGCGATGCAGGCGGTGCTGTGGTGGACGGACGCACTTTGTCCGTCCACCACAGCACAAATGATTAACTACAGACTAGAGCCCCCCCCCGGGGGTTTGAAATGTCCTCTGTCTTCAACCAAACCGGCACAAACCCTGGATCACATTGCAGGGCACGCATCAATTTTCAGTGAAAAAGGATAAATACAATGTCTCGCTGCAGAACCAACCGGTTCCTAAGGCGGGCCGATCCGGAGAAACACGAGCTACCGGTGCAGCTGGAAATTTCAATTACGTTAAGGTTGCTGTAGCCCCTCCCTACGAGCAATGCAGCACTGAATACGTGATGATACACAAGAGCAGAAAAAATAAAAATAAATCTTCATTACAATTTCATGTCTTCTGCCGACTCCAAATGCCCTGATGCTCTGACACACATCGCTTTAAACAGAGACTTGCTGCTTCTCTGTGTCTTGGTGCTGCATTGTTTAACCCCCCCCCCCTCTCTCTCTCACTGGATGCAATAAGCTGGAGTGGAGCCCCGTGATGGAAAAGACAGCTAATCCAGAGGACACACTTTCAATCACCTCTCCGGCTGGGATCAGGATGAGCAGGGAGGGGAAAGGGGAACCTCCGTGTCATGTAGACAAGGCAGCAACATTTGTAACCTGTAATGAACTCGGAGACAAGAGAGGGGGGACGGGGGGGGGGGGGTCTACCTTCAGCGGCTGGGATGGGGGGGGGGGCCTTGTCTCCCTAAATACTGGCTCATCTCATTTCATTTTAACATTTGGGGAAGCCTAAAGTAAAAAGAAAACGTGAGTATTTTTGTTTTGAGCGGAATCTTCATCTGTCGGAGCAACCGATGCGCTTATCTCGTTTTTGTGACATCATTAACATCACACGCAGGTATTTTTTTTACTGTTGCTATGACATTACTTTACGCAGGCACTGCAAACCAAGACTGGGGCTGTAGCTCATTTTTATCATGGAGTAAAAAGTGTAGATTGTTTTTAGGTTGATGAAAAATATGAAAAAAAAGGACTTATTTTTAGAACAACAACGTTAAACCCCCTGAATGTTCCGTTTGTCTTATAAGACTGAAGAAAACAACATTTATGTTGAATGTATTCTTAATAATGACGTATAAAAAAGGGCTGCGTGCAAAAGTTACATCTGTTCTACCTCTGGATCGACTTCAGCCAATCACTTGAGCTCAGAATTTGACAAACCCACGAACACGTTCCTGTGAGAATACGAAAAGGGCCTCATGCTACAGTGAATGTGTAATGTCTTCACTGCATTGAATTACAATTCACAGCAACTGCAAATTGAATCTTTAAAACTGTTTTGGGGGCTGTAGTAACAGCGGGTATTCAATTGTCCTGGTTCCCTCGACAAAAAACAAACAAAAGAAAACACCCAAGACTGTGCAGTGTTGCTCAAAATATTTATAATAATATCACCTATCCAATAAACACTGCAGTATTAAGGAGACAATTTAGTTTGAACCTACAATTCAATATAAAGAACCCGTGCTGGATTTATTGCGCCTAGATAAGCCTCAGTAAAGCGGAGCCAATGAGGGGGCAGCGCAGCAGAAACTTAGCCAACGCTAGCCCCATTAGCCTCGAACAGAGAGCAGCTACAGAACCTGCTAAATGAAACGTCAATAACGATGCAGCCCAACGCCGTAAAACACGCGCCTCAATTCCCCGGCGCTTCCTCAATTACTCCTCCTCGTTATCACCTGATTTTGTCCTCCCAGCTGCACACCGGAGCCTCTCCTCCTCCCCTCCCCTCTCCTCCCCTCCCCTCCCCGGACACTCACCGCTCGGTGCTGCTGGACCTGCTTGTGGTTGGTGATGACTTGCCGGATGCCGTTGACGAAGCCGCTCTGGTCGTTGGGGATGAGGCCCATGAAGATCCTCTTCTTGGACGAGTAGAGCAGCATCAGCACCCGCACTTCACAGGGCGACGTGGTGTGAGGGAAGTGCACGCAGCCGGCCTGGGTAGAGGGTCGAGGGGAGGGGGGGGACACGGGAGGAATTATGGGACACAGTTGACTCCTGAGCTCCTTTGCCCAATCAAACATGTTATTTGTATTTACTGAATGCAAATGGAATCCCCTCGACTGCACTGGGCCGTGAGTCCCATTCATGCAAAGAGCCACAGCTCGGCCCGGACCGAGCACTATTAAAACTATTCCTCGATGGTGCCGCCTCATTAACAGGCCACCACACTGACAAAGACCTCCATCATTATGCAAGTCATCCGGAACCCAATCCAAACCACTCAAAAAAGGTTTTAGACTGAACGGATAGCCGAGCACGTTAAAAAAAAAAAAAAAATCCTCCCCCCTTGACAGTGACTGCAAGTCTGGCCTGGGACCCCCTCTAGAGTCTCTAACACAACACTGCAACGCGTTGGCTCACACTGCTGGACAGAGGTGGGACCTGCACTTCGGCTGCATTGAGGTCCACTGAGTGACGGATAGGGATGGGGGACACGGAGGAGACACGCACACACGCACACACACACACACACACACACACACACACACACACACACACACACACACACACACACACACACACACACACACACACACACACACACACACACACACACACACACACACACACACACACACACACACACACACACACAGCTTAAAAACTCACAAAGCCGTTGGCCATGATGCGGTACAAGCCTTTCAGCGACTCCACGTCTTTGTTGGTGAAGAGGAACTGAACCATTCGAGAGTTCCTGAAGAGGTGGCCTAAGGTTGTCTGCAAAGATGGGATTTAGTTATGCGTCGTTCATTAAAAAAAAATGTAAAAAAATAGATTAAAAGGGTCTCACCAGTAGTTGCTGTGGAATCAGCTGCATGATGAGCTTCTGTGGCCACTGGTCCGTGTTTCTGTTGAGAGACGCGACGGCAGCGGTGAGCTGTGAGCGCGAAACGATCGGCCCGGAGAGCGCCATCGGCTACTTACAGATTCTCCCCCTGGTTGACGTGCACTTGACACGGCAGAGAACGCGTTAGTTTGGTGGCTGAATCCATAGAAGAGGCTTTAGGCTTCTGCAGGAAAGGTGGGGTGGGGTGGGGTGGGGTGGGGCGGGGCGGTGTGGGGCGGTGTGGGGCGGTGTGGGGCGGTGGGGGGCGGGGGCAGTGAGGAGTGACGGAGAAAGAAGAAGAATGTTAGACCTTGAGCCTGAGGAGCACAACGTGTGACAGTCGTTGTTAAAAAGGCCATTAGACCAAACCAACAAGGTAATCAAAGCACATTGAAAAAGAAGCGTGAACCCTGATTGTGTTTCGTCAGAAAAGCTGTCATCCAAGTTTTTGAGATGACTCACACCTCCAGAATGATATCTTTAAATAGCCCTCCAGAGGGCCTAGTGCTAAAGTTGATCAGCATTTTGACTTAAGCAACTACTCTAATGCACCTCAGGTTTTTCTACATTGGGTCAACGCTGTCGCCGCGCGACACCCGCTACACTAGTGATGAGCCATCAATTGCTTCCTTTCTCTTCCTGGAGACACGTGGGGAGGCCCAGGAGATGCTGTTGGGGGAAGGGGGGGGGCGGGCTTTCATCTTCCAGATGACCTTGGAAAAGTTGGAGAATATTACTGAGCAAACCCCAGTGACCCCAATCAGGACAAGCCATCACATCAATGGACGGATGGATGGACTTTTAAAGATCTGCTGATAACCTCGTCCCGGAGAAACACGTCGAGAATGAAAGGGATAAAGAAGCACTTTCTGCGCTTCTTCACAGCATCAATGAAGGATCAATGATCCAATCATTGCAAATGTATAGTGCCAGGGTCATCTCTGCACACAGATGGCTTATCAATTTCCAAGGCTCGCTAAAGCAGGAACGACAGGAATAAAACAATCCTCCACCAAATTGCATATGGCTAAATGAGTGGAGGATTAAAGAAATAACGCCACATTTTAGACAAACAAAGCTTTTTCGGCAAGGAACAGATTGAAATTGAGCCTCAACAGGAGCACCATGCTGACAACACTGTGCTCAGAGGAGGCTCCAGCCAAGTGAGCTGGCATCCCTGGTGAGAGATTCTATCAACAGACGTGTCTTCAAACGGGTTTGGGCGGAGCTCTCCTCGACATCGCCGATCACTCCGCGGCAAAGAGTCCCCCCCCCCCGGGGGCTGAGAGCCGGATGAGTGCAACTGGAGGAGGATCAAGAGCAACGCTCACAGACGAAGCCTCGGATCTTCACCTTCCTCACCCAGTCGTCTAAAGTGACGTGGGTCATTTTTGACAGAGATAACGACGCTAACGACGCTGCACTCGTTCAGGCCATCGATCAGTGACCTTGGCTCCCAACAGCCACTGCGAACTAAAATCGATTCGACCTTGAGCGAAAGCCTCATTAGCAACGGTGTAAAATAATGTGCAATGACTCATACTGTACAAAAATCAATAGGGGTTGTTATTAAGACCCAGCGGGGATGCTCCCTGCACGATGGCCGTGGAATGAATACATTCGGTCTCGTTGATGACGTGGAGTTTACCAGGAAACCAGCTCAGACTGTGGATTAAGCTCCTGCGCCTGAACCAGACGTCACATAATAAAACAACTGCCACTTGTTGCAGAGCGTATGCTGTCCTGAGCTTCATATTCACAGACACAAGAGCTATCCATCTTGACCTCAGCACTCTCCGCAACATGGCGGATAAACGCATTCTGAAATGTTGAACTATTCCCTTTAACTGTTTTTTTTTTGTCCACATAATAGAAGTTTGGCTGAACTACGATGCCTTCAGCTCAGCCAGAAGGCTTTAGCCCTCCTCACCACTTTTGGTGTCCAGTGGTCAGAACTATGCACCAGTCTCTTCTCCATGTCTACGATGATGCGTCACAGGTTCATTTTTAAGGTGTAAGGTATTACCTCCTGCCACTCCAGGACACCGGTCCAGGCTACAATCTTATTGGCCACACCTTGCTGCTGTCCCATTGGATTTGCATTGCCGGGAGCTACAACCTGTCAAGAAAACATAGAGGGGGGGGGGGGGGGGTGTCAGAGGGGTTACGTGTAGTGTACCAGTACAATCTCATCCCTTGACCAGTTACAAATGCAGGTGTACTCAGCACTTCAAAAGAAACAAAGACACCAACTTTAGACTTAATACACCATTTTCATTAAGTGATTAATATAACGCTAGTATCTCTGAACAGCTCAATCATTTGGGACGTGATTAAATATTCGATTTGGCCAATTCGAGATTTATTTTATATCAACATGAGAGGTGCGCTAATGGAAGCAAGAATAATTAATTAATGAATCGCAAAAGAGGAGGAAAAACAACGTCTGTACCCACAATGATTTCCTGGGGAGAAGGGAAACAGCTTCTGGTTTTGATTTGATAGTTTTTAAAATTCATTTTGATATTAGACTTCAGAGTGTTAGTCTGCAAACTGAGCTCGAGGCTGTCAGCAGTGCAGCATCGTTGCTCTTTGATATCCAACACGGGCAGGGCCACTTATTTGAAAATATTACCATGATATAAACCTAGTGGTAGAGCTGAATATACCAAATCATGTCTTCAGCAGAGATTGATGTTGTTAGTATAACAGTAGTTGTTGGATTTTAGTGTTGGCTGTGAAAGGATAGATGTTAGGTTTAACTAAGAAGGTTTTTTTTTTACTGCCGTCTGTATTCTCTATAGCATTGTGACATTGTATAGGTGAAGGCCTCTTTCTTCTGACTGAAATCGTCACTGCTCGGAGAGAAGAGAGCAAGACAAGGATCTCATTGGCCCAAATTCTGGGGCTTTTCACTGTGTTTCACAAGAAGAATTGGGATTAACAACACTGAAAAAGGCGTGTTTGACAAGACAATAAAGCATAAATGCAAGGAATATGTCACGTGATAATCGAGTAAATGTTGGACTAGTGTTCAATGAGAAGATTAATACCCTTTCATTTGTTTCCATTAAATTGGAAGCTATAGCCAGCAGGCCATTAGCTCTGGAAGCTCGGGGTGAAACAGGAGCCTGACCCTGTGACGCGTTGTAACGTACCATGTTGAGCTGTGCTGAAGGGAGTGGGGGCTGATTGATGGTGGGCGGCTGCTGGGGTGCCATCTGCGGTTGCTGATTTGACATCGGCTGCACGGGCGGTGGGACCGGCTGATTGGGGGGGACCTGTTGCTGCGGCATCATGGGCTGTGACGACGTGGTGACCGTGGCGATGCTGATCTGGTTGGGTTTCACTCCAGCCACGGAGGGCATGGTCGGCAAATGGTCAAAGGGCGGACCCTGATTGACCATTCCCGGGACTGGGGGAGGCACAACAACAACGGACAGACAGACAGACAGACGCGGTCACGCATGCCGTGTGCACTGCAGACAGTGAGACTTAACGAAAAGTTTTGCAAGCTTAAGTTGTTCACAGAAGGGAACTCACAGCGACTCTTCTGGTTGTTGGCCGTCTCCACGGCCTTCTGCGCGGCCACCAGAGCAGCAGCCATCGGCGTCGTGTTCTGTCAGCGCGCGGATTAAAAAGGAAGGCGATGCTAGGTAAAACGTTTTAGAGAAAAGGGAAAAAACGAACGCCTGCCTGAAAGCGGGCCAAAAGCGGGCGGCAGGGATTAGCCGTACACGGAGTGGCTGCTTGCCCGTTACCTGGTACGGGTGGGTGGAGTTCATGGGCTGGGGGGGTTGTGAAGATCCACCGAGATGTTGATTGACAGGCAGTGGCTGAGGAGGGAGGACGGGTTTGAGCGGCCCGGGTCCTCCGCCTGAGCACACTGCAAGTGGACAGCGGGATGAGGTTAAGGGTTTTTACACGGTTGAGGGATGTAAAATGAAGAATGTTTCCAATGTAGGAGTAAAATAACGCTCTGCGTAATGAGACACGTTTACCAAGGAATTCCTGAAAGGTGTAGGTGTGAGCCTGCTCAAGTCTTTGACTGTGGAAGCTACCACTGACTAAATCGTTTAAATAACTTCAACAGTGGCATCATCTCCTGCTGCAGTTAACAGCCATTCAATTAGAAGCTAAATTACAACGATACTAATTGTGATCACATTTGAAAAAAGGAGACAATTAGATAATGAAAACTAGACTGGAGGTTGGAGGAAAGTCTGCTTACTTGTAGAGGGGTTACCTCAAAGAATATGCAAGAACACATACAGCTATTATGGCCAGCTGTTTTATCAAGGATTAATAAAGACGGCCCACACACAAACAAATGTTGAAAGAGGTTTCTCACCAGGAAGCGAGATGCCTCTGACGAGGACCATGTGGAAGGGGTCCTGGCTGTAGTCTGGGTGGGGTTCAACCGCTCCCCCCACCGGAGACGCCCGCTCAAACAGAGACCGGAGAGCGGGCAGTTTCCGAGGAGCCACCACAGAGAAGTGAATCCCTCTCTTAAGAAATATGAAATAGAAATGTGATGAGACGGGAAGACGAGAAGAAACGTTGACGCCAAATTGCGCTCGTCGAACACAAACGGGAACCCCAACGGAGACAACGTCAGCGGACTCACGTCTCTGATGATTTTGACCAAGTTGTCCGCCGTGCAGCCGGTGTAGCTGACGCTCTCCACGGCAGGGAGCAGATACGGAGGAGAGTTACAAAGAAGCACACACACCTTGTGGGTTTGACCTCTGGGGAAATGTAGAGAGGAAAAAAAGAAAAAAAACGCAAAATCATTTACATCGCTAGTAGTGAGTGACTCATCATCAGGGAAGATACAGGTAAATACAACACAGGTGTTTGCCTTTTAGAAGAACTCAACGTATGTTTGCATATGTCAAACCTACGTAGGCGTGTCATTAGGATTTATATATATTTTGTGTATTTTGAATGCAATACATTATATTCAGGAAAGGTTATAAGCTCTGGGAGAGGGAGGTCTATGAAAACTCCCCATTTGACTCAAACGATTTGATTGACCCAACGCCAGAAACTGTGGACAAAAGCATCCATTAGTAAGCGGTGATCCTTACATTTGCTCTCTCATCTTTTTAAAGTCATCGAAGAGCTGCAAGGCCACCGAGAGTCCCTCAGCAATAAGACTACAGCTTTCTGCTCCACCTCCCATGAACCTGTGGGGAAAAACAGGGTCATGTTAAAGATTTGCAAACTCATTTATCCCAGTTTTGATGGGAAATGAAAGTGAAACCGCCACGAGTGTCAACTTTGTAATAATAAAATGTCATATTGGAATGAGTTACTGGATGCTGTCGATCCACGACACAAACTCAAAGGCAGAGCTTGTTGGTGCGTGACACTGGACGTACGACTCGGGCGCGCAGTCCACGGTGTTGAAAACCACCAGACCGTACTGTGTCCCTCCGTACTGGAGGGGCAAAAGAAACACAGGAATATACATATTAGCAATATAAGCAGACGTTTTTTTCACAGATCTATCTTTTGAAAAATGTGAATCGAAATACTAAAAACAAGAGTGGAACACTTACATCTCCACCAAAATCTGTTTCTGCCGGGGGCCCTCCATTGAAATATCTACGGTAAACGAAATGAAACGTAAAACAGATGCATTTACGAGTACGGGACTAACGGAGGAATGACCTAGCGAAGCATTAATGCTCTTACTCAATGGCTGGCAGGATATAATTCTTCCTGAGCGATTCAAAATAAGGTCCCAGGTTTGCCGTCCCTTCGATGACAAATACCACATCGGCCACCTGGCTGGTCGCAGGCTTAGTGGACGGCTCCATGAGTGCCGAGCCCGCCACCTAGAAAAGACGACACATTGAACACGTTTGTGCAAATCCAAATCCCAGACCTCCAAAGTAGAGCAGATTAAGATGGATTAAGTTTTCAACCCCCATACAAGGTAACACAACAATACATTTCTGGTGCAATATTTATATGCATACTAGCGTATAAATGACATTCATACTACTCCCATTATTACATTCTAGTGCAATAATTAGTCATACTACAGTAATAACTACATTCATACTACTGTAATAATAAATCATACTATAGCAATGAATGCATTCTAATGCAATAATCACATACATTGCATTTACTCAACGTATTATTATTATTATTATAGAAAGAGTTGTATTTTGGTCTGTTTTCCATGTCTTTCAATAACACTGTCAACGAGTACTGCTGCTTTATTTGTATTCTGCCATTCCAAGGAACATTTTCAGGAGGTGATGTTGAATTAAAATCTGCTCAGAGCACCGGAGAGAGAAAGTGATCCCTGGAGGTCCCTGCGTCTATTTTCCATTACGTCTGGGAGGAGAAAAAGCTAAAAGCATCCATCAGCTTCATTGGAGAGTTTTACTTGAAACTTCGCTGAACTCCTAAGAGACGCTTGTTTTTGTACGCGACCCTAACTATGGACACACGTGGTATATTCCTCTCTGTGGTGATAACGCATCGGAGGGGATGTCGCGCGAGGGTGGCGTGGTCCACCTTCGCCCTCCCGGGTCCAAGTGTCACACCGAACCGGTAACAATCTCCCATCGCCACAGTGCGAAGCGGGGTCTCCCCCGTTTGCTGCACTTAGTGAAACACTCGCAAACAACGAGGCCAAAGGGCCCGAACGGAACGCTGGGAATGTCGTAAGTCGCGAGGTAGGGGGGGGGTAGCTATGGAGAATGCGTTGTCATAGAAACATTTAAAAAGCGCGAGGATTCGTATTTTTAGTCAGAAAGGGACACTGTGCGAGCACAGGCCCTCGGATGGGGAGGTAACTGTTAATTGTCAGTGAGCAAACGTGTCTTTACAACGGCCTGACGTTAACCGTCGCGTAACGTTAACTATGGAAGTGATGTGGACTGACCTGGTGGTTCGCGGCTGCCAGTCAAACCGTTGGATCAGTTAGCCGAACACAAATATAATGATAAAGTTTGAAATTAGCACCCACTACACAGGATGCTAACGTCAGCCATTTGTTGTATTTTTGGCGGAAGTGACAAACGAATGGACCCGCCCACAAGATGTGACGTAATTCTTCTTCGTTTCTTCTTTCGGTGCCCACTAAACGCGCTGCGGCGGGGCGCTGCTCTGCACAGTTATAATCCTTCAATCGATCTAGACCTGGTTAATAGTAGTTGTAACTTAATGTAAACGTAAGGTATGTTCATTTGCAACATTCAAACAGGCAAATATAAAACGCTTAACATGGGATAATGAAAACACAGGCATTGTGAATGCTGCTATGAGATCAGTGATCTACTTTCTTTAGTACATCACTGATTTAAACAGTACTATGAAAAGAGACATGATCATCAGTTTTGCTCTATTAACAAGCTCAGGCTCATGTTAAAAATTGTCTTATAAAATAAATATATTTGATTTAAGAAGCTCGTTAAAAGACCTGCCTACAGGCAGCATGAGAAAATGCAATATGTTTCCACCTATTTTCAAGCTAAAGTCATAATGAGACTCCTGCAGGACATGAATACGGGAAACTATCAAACCTAACCTTTCTTCATATTAACAGATATTTTTTAAGATTCATATTCACAATCACACTCTCTAATATCAATCATCATGCAGCCATGGACTTTACAAACCTAAGATATTATTTCCTATAAAGTTTGAAACAATTATACCCTCTAATAAAAATTATCAATCAGGCGTGGACTTTATAAACCTATTACGGTATATTATTTTCTATAAAGTTTGAAACGGCTCTCTGCATAACACGTGCTGTTGAACCAGATCTCCAGG
>NW_026909822.1:0-1000 GCF_949316345.1 Pungitius pungitius | reverse complement strand
GAACATGTGCGTTCCCCCACAACACAACACAACGTCCCTCGGGACGCCTTTCAGAGAACAGCTTAGTTTCACTCACATCTTTTGTGTCGCTGGTGATGCTCTTTGTGTCCGTCTGCTCACATTTTGTATGTTTTCTTGTTCGTTCGTCCTCCATCGATCTCAACGTGTGTACTTTTACATCTTCGGATGTCCTTTAGTGTGTGAGTGTGTGTGTGTGTGTGAGAGGTATGTATATGTGGGTTTGCAGTACCTTTGTGTGTAATTTTGGGTATCATCCATATAAAAGTGTGTCTCTTTATTTACGTTTGCAGGAAACATTGTCGACACACACAGCTGCATTAATGTGTGTGTGTGTGTGTTCTTATATACAGTGAACACACACACACACACAGTCTTCATCGCTGACATAACTGGTTACCATGCATACTGTGCGTCTGACTATTATGGGGTGTTCTTTGTCACGATGTGCCCTGGTATGGAATGGGAGGGGGAGGGGAACAGTGTGTGTGTGTGTGTGTTTGTCTTGGCGTGCACGCGTTTGTATGTGCGTGGAGAGGGAGGGGGGGCGGGGGGGGGGGGGGGGTGCACTTGCATACGTGTAGAGGGGGGTATGTTTGTTTTGGTGTGTGTGTGTGTGTGTGTGTGTGTGTGTGCCGAGCGGGGACCGGGTGGGGGTAGGGCGTGCATGTGTGTATAATGTGTGCATGTGAGAGTGAGCGAGTGCACGCATGTGTTTCTGAGGAGGTAAATTGCGCGTGGTGTGCGTGTCTTTACTTTGTCAACTTTAGCGTCACCTTTAAGTCGTTTTACTACCACCATGTGTTTTTGTTGGTTTCCGATTCGTCTCGTTTGTCCCGCGGCTGGAGGACCGGAGTCAGTCACCTGACCACCTGATACCACTTCCTGTGAGGTGTGAGGTTCTGTTGTAAACAGATTCATTGACTGTTTGACCTTTTTTCACCATTCATTCAACAAAACATGGCCACGATACAAGATCCTC
>NW_026909821.1:0-19479 GCF_949316345.1 Pungitius pungitius | reverse complement strand
AAGTCATCCTTGATAAAGAAGGCATTTCCATGTCCTAATTCCCCGACTCATCACTAGGTACCAGCGACAGCCCCCGGCCGCCCCCCCCCCCCCCCCCCCCCCCTCCCTCCCTCCGGCCTCCGTCACGTTTGACCTACTTCTGTCTCCACAACACTGTAAACAGATCTACTAATTGCCTTCATTTATTCATTTGGAAGTCAAGTTCTGCTGCGGCTGGCGCCGTCCCAGCTCGTTCATGTGTAACGCGTACAACGCTGGGCCTCCCCCCCCACCCCCCCCCACATCCTACCCCCCCCCCCCCCACATTGACTTGTCCGTGTGCATTCACGGGAAACCCTTAGACGAAAAAGAGGAGCAGGAGTGCACGTTGACGAAAAGATCCGGGGGCAGCAACTTGTTCTGAAAACACCTCCAATGAAGGAACTTTACGAACCATCTCGTATTAAAAAAAAAAAAAAAAACGGTGTCTGCCGGCATGAAATCAAGAGGGCGGCGGCAGTTTGAGACACTTGGCGTCACTTGGCGTTATCGCCGACGCTGGTGACAGTCCCACCCATTGTTGTCCCGAGTGTGAGACGCACAGATGTTTCCGCTGACCTTTAGAAATGTCACTGAGCGACGCGTCCCTGATCCAACACCCGTCATCCACAACGTAAACACTGACACGTCTCGTTGAATTGGAGGAGAAGGTGTGTCCAGACGCCCTGGCTGAAGATCACGTTGTGCCACCTTGTGCTGGTGTTAAAATACACGATACAGAATCCAGATGGTTATGCTTCCTGACATCATCCACTGGGTTTTCAACTGGCTTTTCTAAATCTATTATGTCTCGCAGTGGTGCAATCTCTGCAGCTTTTCTTCTATCAGAGGATATTATCGACGACAGCTCTGAATTTATGAATTTAACACAAGACATTTTTTTTTCCAGAGCCCCGTGTTTTCGTCACGCACAACGACAACGTAACACAAAGAAACAGAGCCTTTGAAACAGTCGGGTTCATCTCTGTCGGCAGATGGGTCAAACAGCCAATCATCCCCTCCTGCGCCGTGAATCATGCCTTACAGCATCTCACCCCCCCCCCCCCCCCCCCCCCTCACTACCCTTCATCTCGATCCAGGTCGCGGGGTCGTGTTTGTGGAGCACGAGAGGGCGCAGCGATTGGTGGCCCGCCGGGAGCCTCCCGAGTCGCCCCGGAGGCCCCCGATGCTCCGCCGCGCCTCTGTGAACGAGTCACGTCTGAGCTCGAGGCGCGTCTGAGTGGCGAGGCGGAGAATCCAGCGGGGGGGGGGGGCAAAGGGTTGTCTCTGTAATCCCGGATAAACACTGAGCGGCATGACTGCACGCCTCAGACGTGGACAGGAATGGACGAAGCGGCGAGGCGGGCTGCTCGCCACCAGCGCTTCCCATTTTCTCCCTTCTTGTTTTTTTTTTTTTTTTCCTTCCTCTTTTGCACTTCCTCTCGGGGGGTTCCCCCCCCCGCCCCACTGGAGACCCTCCACACCGAATGAAACCTCTGGGTGTCGGTTGTTTATGCCAGACTCAAACACCGAACGGCGTGCTGTCGTCGTGATGCCTGCTTGACATGAGGACAGCGCGTTTGGGTACTGATGAGATTGCAAATTACACAACGCGGCTTCAGCAAGTCGTTTTCAATTCAAAGCACAGGAGACCAGTTAAATTCTCCCCAGCGTTTCTTTTCTTTTTGTGGCGGCTCGAGGACTCGCACAAAGGACTGAGACAGATTTTTGTGGGATGAATCCTCCTTCTTTTCAAACTGCTCTTTATTTCCCCCTTTTTTCCCAGTCAAAAGCTGCATGAGAAAAATACATTTAAAAAAAAAAAAAAGGGCACTCCAGGGAATAAAGGTTCCGGTGATCTGGTTCTGGCAATTTAGTTGACTGAAAACAAACACATGACTGCTTCAAAGAGTTTACATATTTTAGTTTGCCCAGAAGCCATCTAACTGTCACTGCTTCTTCTCCAACATTTCACAACGGCTGGATGCCCTTTCATCGGGGGGGTGGGGGGGGGGGGGGGTGGGGGAGGGGGGTCTTCACATAAAAAGGACGGAATACGACGGTTACATCGACACAGGAACTGGTGCAGGGACTCGTCAGCTTGCAATGCAGATGATTTGAGGGATTTTCCCTCAATCAAGAAGCTGTAAAAATGTGCTGCCAAATCTCAGCTTTCTGAGAAGCATCAACAGCGGTTTTGTGTCCAGCCGGGGGGAGACGAAAGCTGAAAAGAAAAGAAGAAGCGAAGCGAGATGAATATAGAGGTGTGCAGAAGTGTGAGTCACATGTCATCCATTAGAATTAAACAAAGGCACTGAGTCAGATATTGCTCTTTTGTGGCCAGTTAGTTAGCTGTGCCGAGCTCC
Organism: Pungitius pungitius; assembly: GCF_949316345.1. NCBI lineage: Eukaryota > Metazoa > Chordata > Actinopteri > Perciformes > Gasterosteidae > Pungitius > Pungitius pungitius. Next base: position 17,095 of record NW_026909821.1, on the reverse strand, counting down.
CCAAATCGAGCACAGCGGGGTCGAGACGCTGCAGCGACTCGACCCCGCGGTGCGATCGCGGCGGGGACAGATGGACAGGGGACGTCCGAGGGGGGGGGGGGGGTGGAGCTGGACCCGGCCCCAGCCGGCTCAGCGTCGCTCCATCCGCTCGGGCCCCTTTGGCTCCCTCTCAACTCAGCCGGAGCGCCCCGCTGCTCAGCCAATGGCACGCGAGCGGCCCACCGCACCGTGACCCCGGCGTTAGGACCTGACGCGGGCTGTCTTCGTTTAACCTTTGCTTCCTGCGGGACGCCCTGGTTTTTTTACCTTAGCTCGCCATCAGGCGTTTGGCCGAATGTCTTTAGAGGCGTTTCAATGAAGGGGATTGAACCATTTAAAAAAAAAGAAGGTATTATTAGAGGGGGCGTGTGAAGGGGCTGCTGGCGAGGACAAAGGGGGAGATGGAGCCGGGCTGGTGGAGCTTCTGGTGACACACGGACAGGATGCAAGGGGTGAGGGCTCTTAAGTTAAGGGCCCCCCCTCCTGTGGCTGGCAGCTTTATTACTCCATTAATGGCCTTCGACGAAGCAACCGCCCACCAGACGCCACTTTATCTACGATGCTTGTCTTGGCTTCACTAATCACCTGTCGTCATCTTTCTTTTGTGGGGGGGGGGGGGGGGGGGCTTTTCTCTCCTCTGTATGACATCAGACTTAATCACACAACAGTTGTGACATCGGGCGGAAAAAACACGAGGTTGACCTTTTTTGTCCAACTTCACCGTCCTCCAGGTCCACCCTCCGTTTGTGGGACGTTATTTGTCCCCTGGAAACATCTACATAAAATATGCTGATGAAATTAAAGAGGAGAGCGCGAGGGGTTGGTCGCTGCCCGGCTCTGCATGTCTAACGACTCCCTGCCATCTCCGGGAGGAGCCTGATTCATTCGGGAACGTCGGCCGCGGTGGAGAGTGATTAATTTCCTCCTGGATTCGAGCAGTTAAAAAAAAAACGAACGAGGCGGGGGGGGGGGGAGACAAGGAAAAACGGGACACATAGTGAATGCATTTGGATCGTTAAATGAGCCAAACAGAGGGAATGCACGGCGACGGCGTGTCATCGCTTTGTTCAGACAATACGCCGCGGTGAGTTCCCTCTTACAGACAGGCGGGTATAATGAGCCCCCCCCCACCCCTGTTGTGTGTGTGTGTGTGTGGGGGGGGGGGGGGGGGATTATTGGAACATCTCTCGGGCTTGTAAATATGGGCAGACACTTTGAACAAATGATTACTTGTTTATTTGATGTCTCATTTGTCTTACTTAGCAGAGACAGAGGAGACAACAAGTGTCTAATGAAACCCTCGAGGCGGTTTCTCCACTCGAGGATCTTTGGTTGTTTAAAATAAATGTCTTTTATTTTCTCTTTCAGAATGGTGTGAAGGCCTCGACACGGCTGACACCGCAGCGCACGATCCCAGGTGTTTAATCCGACCTCTGTGCATCAGTTTGTTTCCCGGAGTCACGTGGGGATGAGACCGCGCTTGCAAAAAGGACGGACTTACAGCGGCCTCGCTAAAGGTCACCGTCCCCCAAAGGTCATGTGGCGGCCCCTGGCGCTGTGGCTACTCGCCCTGATCTCCGCGACCCAGCGGCCGGCCGCGGGACAGACCCTGAGCACCTTCCCCTCGGAGAGGCGGGACTGGCCGCTGAGCCACCTGGCCGTGCACCGGTCCAGCGGCGCCCTGTACGTGGGCGCCGTCAACCGGGTCTACAAGCTGTCGGCCAACCTCACGCTCCTGGTGTCCCACGACACGGGGCCGGAGTACGACAACAAAGCGTGCTACCCGCCGCTCATCGTCCAGCCCTGCTCCGAGCCGCTCGCCGCCACCGACAACGTCAACAAGCTGCTGCTCATCGACTACTCGCACGGCCGCCTGCTGGCCTGCGGCAGCCTCTACCAGGGCGTCTGCAAGCTGCTGAGGCTGGACGACCTGTTCATCCTGGTGGAGCCCACGCACAAGAAGGAGCACTACCTGTCCAGCGACAACCGGACGGGCACCATGTACGGGGTGGTGGTGCCCTCGCCGGGCCAGGACGCCACCCTGTACGTGGGCACGGCGGTGGGCGGCAAACAGGACTACTTCCCGACCATCTCCAGCCGCAAGCTGCCGCGCGACCCGGAGTCCTCGGCCATGCTGGACTACGAGCTGCACACCGACTTTGTCTCCTCCCTCATCAAGATCCCGTCGGACACGCTGGCCCTCGTGCCGCACTTTGACATCTACTACGTCTACGGCTTCGCCAGCGGCAGCTTCGTCTACTTCCTGACGGTGCAGCCGGAGACGCCGGAGAGCGGGATGCCCGCCGGCGGCTCCGCCGGCGACCTCTTCTACACCTCCCGCATCATCCGCCTGTGCAAGGGCGACAAGAAGTTCCACTCGTACGTGTCGCTGCCCGTGGGCTGCGTGCACAAAGGCGAGGAGTACCGCCTGCTGCAGGCGGCCCACCTGTCCAAGGCCGGCGGGGCTCTGGCCAAGTCGCTCAACATCAGCGCCCAGGAGGACGTGCTGTTCGCCGTGTTCTCCAAGGGGCAGAAGCAGTGCCACGACCCTCCGGACCACTCCGCCCTCTGCGTCTTCACCATCCGAGACGTCAACGCGCGCATCAAGGAGCGGCTGCAGTCCTGCTACCAGGGGGAGGGAAACCTGGAGCTGCACTGGCTGCTGGGAAAAGACGTGCAGTGCACCAAGGCGGTAGGTCGACCCTTTGATTGAGCAACTAAACTGCACCCTCAATCATGCTATTACGCGTTAAAAAGGTGCAAAACGCGTGGGTTCCTTCTCCCTGACTTCCAGCCCTACGAGGACGCCGGGAACGATAAATGCAACGCGTGAGCCTTTGATTTAAAAAACGCGGCTCTGGTTGGATGGCAGCGTGATTTAACGGAGAGCACGCTGCCTGTAACCTCTCGTGTTTACCCCACCTGCGGACAGCACGCGGGTTTTACTGGACTCGGAATCCACAGCCGTGATTGAAGCCTGAATAGCTGTCAAACGGGCGGCCGCGGCGGCGCCATTGAGGTTTTTAGGATCCCGCGAGAGCGGATGAGCCGGCGGAGATTTAATTCCACGGCGTTAATCACGGGAGGTTTGTGCGCAGCTTTGATTTCATTCAGGGGTTTGGGGCCCCCGACTCGCGTCTTCTCCTCCTCCCTTTTCTCTCCTCCCCCCCTCCCCCTCCCCCTTGTCCCTTCTGCTATCGTCGCTGTCAGCGGTATTTGAGCCCTCAGAGACCCGTTCTTGATGTTGAGAAAGGCGCTTTCTCGTAAATGCCCAAGTCGATTTCTCTTGTGAAAGCTGTAATTCTGTGTAATGAGCAGCTTTTATGGATACAGATGAAAGCAAACCATGAAAACAGTGATGCTCATCGCTTCCATCGCTGTGGTCATTCCAATGTGCTTTGTACTATCAAGCCATCAAACAAATAGCATGTATTTATAAAAGCCACTGAGGGAGGACAGAGAGTACATAGTACAGCAATAATTAACTCCAAAGGGCTTCATATCTAAAATGCACTGTTAGTGGAATGCGATTGGTAAGAAGTCATTAGATATTTGCTTCTCTGGTTACATGATGTGTTACTTAGTGAAAGATCAACAGCGTGTCTGGAGAGGCACTGATACTCATTCCCCTTTAACAATTTTTGGTTAGTCTGTATAAAATAGTTAATCATAAATGTACTGATGATTAAATTGTTAGATTCAAACATTTGTCTCCAAATCTCCCGTCTGGTCTCTTTTCAACCTTTTTTTTAATGATTTTAGTGTTGTTCACTAATCTTACAAATTTGCCTTTACTTTCGGTGTTCATACACATAAGCATTTGACAAAAGGGATCTTGTGACATCAAATGCTAAATATTCACAACATTGCATTGGAGGCCTGAAGATTTAAGTCTTAAATGCACCATTATAATAACCAAGACGTTTAAAGGAATAGACAATCTGTAGCTTTTCTCCATTTTCTCCAAATTTTAGTTTGCCAACCTATAATATTATTAATAGTATTCCCTTCCCGTGTCAAGATTTTTAAACGTGCCTGAAGATAATTATTGAAAAAGACCAAAAGGCTGCATCACGGACACAGTGTGAATTTTAAGACTCCAAGAAAGTTACAAAATGCCAATATTTGCATCCGCCAAACACTGCAGAAACAAAACTAAACAGCCACAGGCTGCGTTTAGTCACAGAGTTGCTTAAAGCTAAATGCTAATTTAGAAGCTGATTCATAGCAGGCACAATGCTCGCCAAGCTCTGCTCCGAACTTCACAGCGTCAGCGCACCAATAACCCAGGCTCTGCACAAAGCTCAAATGTGCGTTTGAGTTTTGTGATTCAACCTGAAGGTTTCGCATTGTTCCATCCGAAAGCTGGTGAGACTTTTCAGCTCATGTTACAGATATCAACTTGCTGTTGTTGAAATTTCAGGACATCACCTGAGCGAGTAGGATCCATCCTCTGGGGATGATAAAAAAAATCTCTTCATTCTGATGACATAAAAACACTCGGCATCGGAATTTCCAACCGGCAATTTTGCACGCAGTCAAGAGCAACAAATGCAAAATGTCAAAACAAATATTCAAATGACAAATATTCACAGGTTTTGAGAAAACCAAAATGAGAGGACCTGATTGCTTGCATACTAGAAAGAAAACAGCTTCTTAAGGGGGAGATGCAAAAGTTGATTTACTCCGCATTCACCTCCACTGATCACACTCAGCAAAACGGAGGCACGTTGCTCGATGAAAGCAAAACAAAAGCGAGGGCCGGGTATGCGGCGGAGGACGAGAAATAAGGAAATTAGCCGCCCTAAAAAAGGTTGATTTCTGCACCGGGTGACGGGCAATTAGCGGCGGTTGGAGTTGCGCGTCAGTAGATGCAGCAGCACTGCGCTCCCTTTGATGCTTAATCACAACGCGTTGTGTGATGTCAGATCGAGTGATCTCACAACCACAGAAACCGCCGCAACACACACACACACACACACAGCGCTCCTCGCCGTCGACCTCAGGCCATCAGTGAGCTCCTCCATCGAGGAGCCGGGGGGTGAGGGGGGGGGGGGCAGCTCGAGTTTCTTTGTGTCTACAGCGATTTCTCGACTTACGCTCTCCACCTCCCTCAAAACCCCATCTCTCTGCTTTTGTGTTCTTCACCTTCACCTCCCTCCCTCCCTCTCTCCCTCTCTCCCTCTCTCCCTCTCTCCCTCCCTCCCTCCACGCAGCCGGTTCCCATCGACGACCACTTCTGCGGCCTGGACATAAACCAGCCCCTGGGGGGTTCCCGGCTGGTGTCGGGTCGGACGCTGTACACGGAGAGCAGGGACAGGCTGACCTCCGTCACCTCCTACGTCTACCACGGACACAGCGTGATCTTCCTGGGGACCAGGAGCGGGCGGCTGAAGAAGGTGAGAGCTGCAGCGGCCCGCGGGTTTCGAAGGACGCCAGTTATTCACAGAGGGTCATTGTCCCATTTTAGTTTTGACCAATGCGAAACGGCAGTAAAAAAAGATGTGTGTGAAGAGATGGATGAAGCTGTACAAGTTGAGTCCATCTCAAGCGACAGTTGTTAGACAGTTAGACACAAAAATAACACACCGTTAAACTGCCACATTTCTGTGACGAATATGAAAAAACGATGTGAGCAGGAAAAATAAGATCTTCGTGAGCACACGGCTCCATGTGTCCTTCATCTTGTCTGAAGGTTATAATCCCTCCTTTGAATCCTTGACTCGATGGAGGCACAAACTAATTCCCAGGGGCTGATGAACAAGTTGTGATCTGGTGACTCATAATGACGATATTTCATTCACATTGTGGAATACGACCCCGAAACACAATGGAACCACCTTTTCCCACAATGCAACGTGGAGCAATACGTACTTCAGCCAGAACTAACGGCTTGTTGCTCTCACCGGTGAAACGGTGCAATGTCCCTTTAAAAAAGGTTCCTGCCTCCAAACACGAGTCAGTTATCGGTCGTCAGCGAGAGAAACGTCGCAGAGATTCATCTCCCACAGCTGCTTTGTGCCACATCCACGCAATAATGGTCATTAACACTAATTAATGCAATAATATGATCAACTAATGTCTTAATTAGCATAGCGGGTCGTGTTTAACATATCATTGTGATCACGGAGGATGTTACGCAGCTGTCTGAGGTGCAGTTATCGCGCAGCTCGATGATGTCGTTTCCCACCCTCGTCTCCTCGTCTCCTTGAGCCACGACTGAAGCACGTGTCAGTTCCTCCTATTCCGCCGCATTAGCGACACGATGCAGCTCTAGAGCCTCTTGTTTAACGCGGCCCTGGCGGATTGTGGCTCACAAGCAGCGTGAAGTCCCTAAAGGACCACTTCACTCATTTTGAACATTATCTCTGTGGGCTTGACGGTCATTTTTTGCATTTTTTTTATTAGAGGTGTGAGTCCGTTTCAGGCTCAAATGAATAATCTGAAATCTATCAAAGTCTAATCTGTATTTCAAAAGCCAATAATATCGTTCCTGTCCAGTCTCTGTATTTTCTAGTTCTACTTTAAGATTTTTTATTTTTTTCCTGTTATCAAGGTCCCAACGTCATTCGTTTTGGAAACATCATTCATCTTCAACAGAGGGTTCATAGTATAAATGCGGCGTGCCTTAACCTTGATGAAGCCACACACATCCCCCGTTGTCCAGAGACTAACAAGTTATAATCCCACTGTCGCCCTAGATGCCATATTATGAATATGATCAGTGTAGTTTATTTTGAGTCACCCCAGAAAAACAGCTCTGAGACACTAAAGCTGCAGCTGAAAATAGGCCGCAACAGATGCACCATTTAGTCCCATTTGGCTGAAAACGAAACGCGCACAGCTGTTTTAGGGAATGATTCAGCTTTAGCCTTTAAGTGTATATAGTGAATGTGACCTGTTTCAATATCAGCTGGAACATGAGAGGCACACGGACTGGGTCGTTCTGACATTTTATGAGATGGACCAAAGTATTGTTGGTTTTGGGTTTTTTTTGGTCAAATTTACGGAATATCTCCAGCCTTCTACTTCTAAAGTCTAAATTTAGTATTCCTTTAGTATCAGGTTGCTTCTTTTCTCCCGTGCTTGCATCATCAGGTGAACGGATTGATTATTAATACAGAGTACTGACAAGCGTTTGATTGGCAGGAATTAGTTCGAACGTCGCGTCTAAAAGGAGCCGTCAGAGAGGCTGGAGGTATATTCACATGGGCCTAACAGTGCACACTTTCAGACTCAGTCGCACCTGAAGATGATTAACAATGAATCTGACAAAACCCTCGCAGAGGCGGGATGAGATCGACAGCGTCGCCATCTTAGGTGCAATTTATCAGCACATTCGAAATATGACGTTTCAAGTTAAGCATCATTAGTGATTCTTCATCATTTTCTTAATTTTTCCATCAATTCAGCTATAAAAAGCGTTGAAATAGTGACAGATTGGAACGAATTCTTAACTCCTTACTTACTATCAAGTCGCACCTCCTCTGTGCACGTGTCTCTCGCTCTTCAGACGCGTTGGATCGTGACAGTATGGATTATGAACGGGGGGGGGGGGGTGTTTGAGAACGCCGTCTGGATGGTCGACTGATCACACACCGAGGTAGGTTTGAAACGTGGCGACACCGACACGCTTCAGACCGTGCAGAGAACGGGGCTCCTGAAGGAAGCCCACAGACATGAGATGACCTCTTTCTGCAGAGGTTCATGAAGTTGATTTGGCTCATTGTCCGTCACGTCTTAATTTTGAAGGCAGACTGTAGCGATGTATTATCGTGAAGCTTTCTTCTGATCTACCCGGGTTGACTTGGTAGCACCCGTGGGCTCTGCTCACTGCGCAGTTGTTAAGGCGCGCGGCTGACTGAGGAAATGTGCGAGAGGACTGTTGTGACATTAGCCTGGAGGCCTCGGGTCTTATGAGGCGCAATCTGTCTGACACACACTCACACACACACACAGAGGTCTAGACTGGGAGCACAGATAGCATCACTGGAGCGCTTTCATCGGATGAGACATCGGGGACCCAAAAAAAACAAAACAAGATGAACACGCCTGAAAGAGAGAGAGAGAGAGAGAAAAACGATAGGGAGACAAAAGCGAGACACGGGCGAAACAACAGAGGCAGACGTACAAAGACTGAGATACAAAGTGAAAAAAAGAAGGTTGAGGAAGAAGGAGGGGGGGGGGAGCTGTACGGTCTGCGTGTGTTCAGGAAGTGAGCGGTGAGTTTGTGTCGAGGAGCACGAGGAACCCATCGTTCCCGCGTCAAGTGCAGAGCGTCTAAAGGCCGCAGGTTGTCATCACAGCCCTGATCCAGGCTCCCAGGAGCCTCCGAGGGGGCCACAGGTCACCAGGCGAGTCCTAGTCCATCAGCCCCAAATGGACGGGGCACGAGGGGAACGGTGGCATGGCAATGAATGGCCACAGGGTGCAAGGTCACGGGGGGGGGGGCAGCCGACCGGCTCACATTGCGCCCCTGCGTGCAGCTGCAGGATGAGTCTCTCGATTGTCAAAGATGCACAACGGCACGTTTCCAAAATCGTTGCCTCGGGAGGTTGATTTGAGCAACGCGAGCCGGCGGGTAGCGGGGTGCCCAACACAAAATGGGGCTGTTACACTTTGCACGACGTTCCTTAATGAGGTGAATCCAGGTAAAAACCATTATCTCTCACTGATCCTTAGTGGAGTCTCAAAGCAGGAGGCAACCCGCTGTGGCACTGTTTCTGCATGTTAGCAACACGGAGATTAGCATCTGAGTCAGTACCCTCACACCACAGTGACGTGAGCATAAACAATGCTTTCGACGTTTAAATGGTGATAAAAGTGTTGCCGTTCAGTTTCGGGCGGATGGGACACGTCCTGATCTGAAAATAGATGGAGACTTAAAAGTTTGCAGCCAATCAATTCGTAATATTTGCGTAGCTGGAAGCGAGTATCTGAATGAAGTTGACAAAATGACAACGGCTATGAATGGCTTTCATTTTTTAATTAATGATTTGTATCATTCACCTCCAAAAGCTCAAAGACTGCATGCACATTTCCCCAGGTTTCATACTTCATTTCACTTGAAGGGGAATAGCAGACCTCTGTATCAGACAGTGCAGAGTGACATTATATTTGTGCTCACTGTGTCAGCTTCAAACACATAAACCCGTGTGGAGTGGGATTGATTTTTTTGGAGGAAACGTTTCTGCAGAGCACAGTGATACGAAGAAAACGACTGGACTAAGACGCGCGAGTCCCATTTCAGAGGGAAATCAACCATGTCGTACACCCGTTCACTGTATGTGGGGGGGGGGGGGGGGACAGTATTTACATGTGTGCGTGTTAAGCCTTCGTCAAATGCTCTCATGTGCAAATGGCGCCCTCATTACGGCGCGTTGAGAGTCCACTGGGTGGGGAAATTCTCCAGCGGGCCGCTAAGTGACTTGGACTTTTCAAGGTCACGGTTTCCAAAGGGGGGGGGGGGGGGGAGGGGAGGGGGGCCCAGGAAGTGGAGACCCCGTGATTGAAATCATTACAACAGAGTTTCAGAGCAGGGGAGCGGGGCGGAATAGGTGTGTTTGGCGCTAAATTGGGAGGATTTTTCATGACCACATGAAGGGAGCCGGACTCGAGAGCCTCGGTGCAGCTGCCAATCTTGTGATCACAGGTAGAACAGGTGTCAATCTCTGTAGTTTAATTAACGTCTCTCTCTCTCTCTCTCTCTGAGCAAAATGAAGACCATACAGGCGCCATGAATTGTTTCACTGTCCCCCCCTCCCACTGCTCTTGTTGGGTGGAACCTGCAGTACAATGGGAATGATTGGAGGGGCCGTGGGCGTCCGAAAAGGAGGAAGACAGGAAAGAGAGAACGTGAAAACGGTGTCCCCCCCACGGAGGGAGAAAAGACGCGAGCAAGCGGAGGCCCGAGAGGGGGCCGTGGTTAAGTTGCGCAACTCGCGGTAGGAAGTGATGGACGCTCGCCATTGCAGCCGACTGCTTTATTCGACAAAATAACGGCTGCTGCAGCTGGAAGGTTTTCAGAAACAACCCCCGAGAAAAACATGCAGCAACACGTTAAGACCTCCTCTGGGGGGGGGGGGGGGGGGGGCGTCCAGCGCTGTTGGTCGTCGCGTCAAGGGTTTGGGCCAATTCGCAACACGCAGCGCATCTCGCGGCTTGGATCAATACGCCTCCTTTTGTGACTGTGGTTAATGTGATGGCCGAATGATTGGTCCCGTCCCCTGCAGTACACGCCTCCACCTCAGAGCCCCCCCCCGTCTCAGGAGCATTTACAGAGGCGTGATGGACACACGGGCGAATCAATGGCCGCCGTCCTCGGCTGTCCCCCTCGATCGGACCGTATGTGCGGCCACCCAACCGTAAAAAGGCGGCCAGTTGTCCGGCCCCTCGTGACGCCGCGTTGACATGAGCTGGTGCCAAGGTCCGTCTCACAGTCTGTCTCACAGTTCGTCTCACGGTCCGTCTCACAGTCTGTCTCACAGTCTGTCTCACAGTTCGTCTCACAGTCCGTCTCACAGTCCGTCTCACAGTCCGTCTCACAGTCTGTCTCACAGTCTGTCTCACAGTTCGTCTCACGGTCCGTCTCACAGTCCGTCTCACGGTCTGTCTCACAGTCCGTCTCACAGTTCGTCTCACGGTCCGTCTCACAGTCCGTCTCACGGTCTGTCTCACAGTCCGTCTCACAGTTCGTCTCACAGTCCGTCTCACAGTCCGTCTCACGGTCTGTCTCACAGTCCGTCTCACAGTTCGTCTCACGGTCTGTCTCACAGTTCGTCTCACGGTCCGTCTCACGGTCCGTCTCACAGTTCGTCTCACAGTCCGTCTCACAGTCCGTCTCACAGTCCGTCTCACAGTCCGTCTCACGGTCCGTGTACATCTGCTTTGGATCTAGTCTTGCTCGTACTCTCACTCTGTAACGGAAGACCTTTCCGTGGTTTCCCGTCAGATTGTGTCTGACTTTTGGTGGTTTTGTATGAAAAACAATAGGAAACAATAGATCAGATGATTATGGGTACACATGATTGGGTGGCTATTCAGACAAACGTCACGTACAGAAGACCGAGGAGGACACACTAAACGAACCGGCGTCTTTGTGTTGGGTTCAGGTCGGACAGATGAAACCTCGTCACAGTGGCAGATTGGAAGTGATCTGTTGAGCAGAGAGCTCACGGCCTCCCGGGGTCTCCACCCATATGTTTAGGTTACGCTGACTGGCCGCATATGGACACACTTTTTTTTTTTTGGACAGCCATTGCAACATAAACACAGCAATCATCCGCTTTACAGGGTTTCCTCATCAGCGGAAAAGCAGACTTTCGGAGAGACCTGCATGCACACTTCCTCTCACATGAATGAAGTCACCGTCTGAAACGGATCGCAAAAAAAAAAAAAAAAAAACGGCCCCACGTGTAAAGGCTCCCAGTGGGAGACGTCCTGCAGGAGTGCAGTGCTCGTGGCGGCTTTACGACGCAGCCAACCTGAGTGAAGCCAAGTGACAGTTGTTGGGTTTTTTTTTTTTTTTTGGGCCCTGGCGTGATGAGAGTGCAGCCGAGCATTTATGATGCAAAACCCGGGGCCCCGGGAAAAAAAGGGCAGTCTGTTTTTTTGGTTTCCGAGCACATGGGCTCATGTTGCAGATCTGCTAAGCCGGGCTGTTTATATCCGCTGTCTTTGGCTTGAATATTATTCACAGGTTAAATATATATATATCGTCGTCAGCCGCGAGACGCTGGGAAGAGGAACTGAAATGAAGGAGCTCACTGAGGTCACAGGAACATGTGGGTTCCATGACATGGACCACACAAGGCGACACTGCCTCCATCTTATGAACCAGGTTCCCTGAGGTTTCTCTGGAAAATATGTAGCGACCCTTTAAAGCAATGAACCAACTACTTAAATCAGACACATTTCATAATGGCCACTTCCTGTATCCCAGGCGGATCAGGTTGCTTTTTTTGAAGCATTCCAGCAGATTTCTACACATAAGAGGGAGCAGCCCAAGTGGCATTTTGTCTCTCGCGGTCGTCACAAACAGGATTTTCATCCACGTGTTTCTAATCACGGAGTGAAAATTAGGTCCTAACTCTGCGCCACATGAACTGCCGCATTGTGGATGAGTGTTCCCCATACGCAATAATCCATGAGATGGTGTATTGATCATTGCACAGAATACACAGCTGCAGATTTAAGCGCCCGAGCGCCAACAGCGGCGGGTTTGTGTGCGTGCGTCCTTGTCGGCGTGCGTGGAACTTTGTGTGCAGAGTCATTATAAAACCAATCAAAGCCCGCCTTGCTCTCATTAGAGAGCCGGAGGACCTGTTGTGCTCCCAGAGGCTCCTGCCTGGTCAGCCCTGTTTTAAATGATAAAAAAACACTTTGCAATCCAACACCACGGATCGGTCACGATGGGTCAGTGCTCGACTGAGTCCCACCACCCCCCCCCATCAGTAAACCTCAGTCAAACACACATGTGTGCTGGTTAGCTGAGCTCCTCTAGACGGATGTTGTCATTTTTCACATGGTTTCACCACAGAGACGCTCTGGTTTCGATCTATTCTATTTACGTAATGAAGAGTGTGGGAAACAATAATGTAAACTGGCTCCATTGCGGCGTGGGATAGCGGTGAAAAGGGAGAGGAGGAATGGGAAATGGAGGAGGAGGAGGAGGAGGAGGAGGAGGAGGAGGAAGAAGAGACGACGGGGCGAGAGAAATTACCCAGTGAGCTGAGATCCAAACGGAGAAAGTTGAGCACGGCGTCGAGATAATAACCGACACGGTACCCCCCCCCCCCCACACACACACACACACACCCCTCCCTCTGTGATCTGAAATCAACGACGATATCGTGTCACTATGGTGCTCATTACTCTGGTGTTTCTGTATGCAGAGCATGACGCCCCTCTCCCCCCCCTCCCACATGACCCAACACGCACACAGACACGTGTCATCTCTCCCTCCTCCCTCCTTCGGCTGACGGTTGGAGAGGCGCAGCTGGCGGGAAGGTGGAGGCGTGATTGATTGATGAAGTTTTTTTGGTCGCCTCGGGGGGGATCCAATCATGTAATCAGTGGGTATTGATTGACTGTCCCCATTGAGAGACTGCCGGGGCTCCGGATAGACCCTGGCACACGCTCAGAGCGCCCATGCGGTTCGGATCGGATTTGGGGCGGGCGAGGTCGCCCGAGTCCGCGCGGGGCGAAAGGTCGGCCGCCAATCGCGTCGCGACACTTTCGCAAATTCTCCGCTCCAATTCCTTCATCATCCTGCGTTTATTTCAATTATTATGATTGAGGAATTAATTTAGCTCTACTGTAATTGCATCACATGGTTAATGATCCGATCCCCCAGGAATTTAAACGGGGGCTTCAACCCGGGTTTGCATAGCTAATGAGGATCTTTTTTGCCTTTAGACGTTTCTCTCATTTCACATTTCCGACTTTCAAATGTCAAGTTCCCGTTAGCTTGTGATGCAACTCGCATCCTTCATTGGTGAAAGATGGGATCTATGTATGAAATATAAGGTATTTTTGTGAAATTGTGTCTCTTGGCGATGGCCGCGCAATTTAAAGCAGACAAAGAAGGATGGTTTGTATTTGTAGAAAGGCGATGAGATGATAAAAACCCTTTCACAATAAAGGAGCTCTTTCACACCCTCAAACAGCTGCCTCTGCACAGCCTCGTTACAAAGAAAACCCTCCTCATTCGGTGCAACAATGGCCCCCCCCCGGTCTGCAGGCGGAGGTGAGAGACGAGGACGGAGGACCCTTCACCGTTTAATAAAGCCCCACAAGAGTTCTGCCTCAAAGTCATTCCAGGAGGATCTGCAGATGCGCTCTCTTCTTGGTCTGAACTTTACAGCGTGAACGTGAAGGAATAATGAGGGGGTGGACGTGTTGCTTCCAGTAAGAACGTGCACATTTCCAGTGATTTACTGCAAAGCGCTTTTCACTTTGGCACAAATGAACAGGCTGTCGTTTCACATAAACAGCCCCTCCGTGAAGGAGCTAATGTTCTGCCCGATTGCTCGAGAGATGTTTACAACGGATTAAAAACCAAGATATGAATGTAAAACAGGACATGTTGTGATGCAGGATGCAACAATCCCCCATTGTGATGAAAGCGGGGGTTCTCTCTTAAGTTCTACTACCATTTTAAAGCAGGAAATAGTGAGCTAAAAGTGGAACACGGTGTTCATCGAACCGAGGGGGTTCATCTCTGTGCCTTCAAAGCCGATGTTTAATAGGGACAATTACAGTAACCGCTGTCCCCTCTCTGCGTTTGTGTCCCCGCAGGTCAGAGTGGACGGCCCTCTGGTGGGGGGCGTGCTGTACGAGACGGTGGTCGTGATGAAGGACGGCGGCCCCATCCTCCGGGACATGGCCTTCTCCCTGGACCGGAGCTCTCTCTACGTCATGTCCGACACTCAGGTGAGGAGAGCCCCCCCCCCCCCCCCCCCCCCCCCCCACTGTGACGTTTGCCATGGCGACGCGTCCTTAAGCGAGAGACTGCGGCTTTTACGTCGCATGAAAAGGGGATTTTTTTGTTGTTGTTTACTGCGGCTGCACATTGTACGAGCCAACACACAATGTGGTATTGATTATGTGTTGTTAGGGAGGAATCTTGATTGGATTTAGTTTGGGGAGCGATGTGATACGTTTATTTTCTGCACAGATACCAGCGAATCAGTAAACCTTATTGTTCTGCACAGCTCGGGATTCAGCGGTAAAAAGCAGTTTCAAAGCAGGAACATTAATTTGTGTCAAATGGCGTTTATTTGGAATAATACCAAATGATTATCCACAAAATCCGATGTGGCAACTTTCAAGCCCTCGCAAGCTGAAGGGATGGTTGAGTGTGTGCGTGTGTGTGTGTGTGTGTGTGTGTGTGTGTCTGTGTGTGTGTCTGTGTGCAAGGGGACGGGCCGCTGTTCTAATTACTTATCCAAGCGAACGGCCTTACAGTGCGTACATCTTTTGTATAAGACACACACACACACACACACACACACACACACACACACACACACCATAGAAAACCATTAACGGCTTTTTTCATTCTTTTCTGTGAGGCTGTACAACCCCCCCAATCCCCCCCCCCCCCCCCCCCCGCCTGCTCCTCACTTGGCCCGCCATCACAGAGGCGAGCAGTTGTTGTTGCTGTTGGACGATACTCTGCACTCATTGCAGATAAGAGTGAACACTGGTAATCACTTTCAACTCCCATCAAGTGATTATTTTGGTGCAGCTGCATGGCTCTGTGAGATGGGATTAGGTGTCAGCGCCCCCCCCCCCCCTCCCTCCCCTCCCCGCAACCGCAAAAAAAAAAGAAAAGAAAAGGGAGGAGAAAAGCCCTGATCACTGCTCTCAGTTGTCCTCTGAGTGCTGGAACGCGTCGAGTCGGAGTCAGAGGACATCGGCTCTTCTAAAAATGACTCTAAAGGTCTTTTCTGGTAATCTTAAAAAAAAAAAAAAAAGCTGTCCGAGTTCAACAAAACAAGTTACGTCCTCTGAAGAGCGAGAGAGAGGGAGCATTGTGAGGGGAGGGGGGAAGGGGGGGGGGGGCGCGTCGTCTAAATCAAATCATGGCAGCTCCTCCTTCTGCGTGATGGACTGGAAGAGACAAAGCTTCACTTATTGATGCGCTCTGGTCTTTGAAGGAGAGGCGCGTGCTTCCTTCGCTCGGCCCGCAGCGAAACCATAGAAACGGGGCCGCGACCCCTCCTCAGACCTCTCCTCCTCAGACCTCTCCTCTGCAGACCTCTCCTCCTCAGACCTCTCCTCCTCAGACCTCTCCTCTGCAGACCTCTCCTCCTCAGACCTCTCCTCTGCAGACCTCTCCTCCTCAGACCTCTCCTCCTCAGACCTCTCCTCCTCAGACCTCTCCTCTGCAGACCTCTCCTCTGAAGACCTCTCCTCCTCAGACCTCTCCTCCTCAGACCTCTCCTCTGCAGACCTCTCCTCCTCAGACCTCTCCTCCTCAGACCTCTCCTCCTCAGACCTCTCCTCCTCAGACCTCTCCTCTGCAGACCTCTCCTCTGCAGACCTCAGGAGCTTGTGGCTGAAGCGCGAGGCCTTCCCCCTCGCCCCCCTCTGTGCTCAGCTTTCCTGCAGCTCGGTTAAGGACCCCCCCCCCCCCCCCAGAGAGGAGGGAGAGGGGAGGGTGTGGGGGGGGGGGGGGGGGGGATTCACACGCAGATTTTCCCACATTTCTAGTAGATCCCGGGGATGGGAGGTTTCGATTTGATTCCTGGGGAGCCGAACCCTACAGGAAGGATGTGGAATGAGGAGCGAGTCTCGGGATCAGACCCCGACCCTCGAGGAATAACAATGAGCCTCCGCGCCTTCCCGCCGAGAGAGGAGCGCGGCGGGTTGGCGTGATGATGGAGAGCGGGGGGGGAGGGGGGGGGGGGGAGAAGAAGGAAAAGGAATCAGAGTGCATTTCCCTGCGTAGGTGTGTGGATTTTACGCACTTGTGTGTGTGTGTGTGTGTGTGTGTGTGTGTGTGTGGGTCCGCGAAGCATCATTTGGGATCCATTATTGATATGGAAAAAAGAAAAAGAAAATGACTCTTCCCAGCAGTTAATCTTTCTTCCTCCCCGCTTGGCTTTAGTTTGATCGTTTCTAAGAATAGAAATGATGCTCGGTACCCAAACACGCGCTCAGCTCGCTGGATGTCACTCTGTCTGTCTGCGAAACGACGGCGGAGGCTTTAAGCCTAAGGAAGAAGAGGGGAAACCGCTGCGGGGTTTTTCCAGGGCAATCTCCCAAGTGCCACTCTGTAAAGAGGCTAAACGAAGGCACCCATCCACATCTTTGTTTCCCTCCACCCGTGTGTGTGTCGGTCTTCCCTCCGAGCCGGAGCGCGAGTGCAGTCCACGGCGGCCCGGACCGACCCGCCCTGGCGGCATTGGATCAGACGAGCTCGCGGGCGAACAGCGCCTAATTAGGGTTCAGTCCGTTTACATACGGTGGGAACCTTTTACACTGAACACATCTGTCCGGCTCAAATTGATCGCTATAAGACGATGGTAGTTTTCAAATGGACTATTTT